>NC_053168.1:44139998-44304927 GCF_016835505.1 Polypterus senegalus
ATTTGAAGATCTGAGGTTACAATTTGGAGTGTAAGGTGTAAGACATTCCGAAATATAAGATGGAGCGAGATTATTTAAGGCTTTGTAAACTATAAGCAGGATTTTAAAGTCAATTCTAAATGACACAGGTAACCAGTGTAGCGATATCAAAACTGGAGAGATGTGCTTGGATTTTCTTTTCCTAGTTAAGATTCTAGCAGCTGCATTCTGCACTTGTTGCAATCGATTTATGTCTTTTTTGGGTAGTCCTGAGAGGAGAGCGTTATAGTAATCTAGTCGACTGAAAACAAAAGCGTGTGAAGCCATTAAGAATGATAACAAAATGTTAGGTTATTTAGTGCACTGATGTTAGAGTACAAGCCCAAGGAGGTTATTCTCAAGTTTTATAATGCACTGCTGCAATTTTGGTCTCCATATTAAAAATAGGACATATCAATGCTAGAAAAAGTCCAGAGAAGAGTAACTTTCATTCCAAGGATTCTGGAGATGAATTATGAAGAAAAATTAAAAGTCTGAGCCTTTCCAGTTTAAGCAAAAGAAGATTAAGAGGAGACATGATTAAAGTGTTTAAAATTATGAAGGGAATTAGTCCAATGGATCAAGACTTGTATTTTAAAATGAGTTCATCATGAATTTGGGGACACAGTTGGAAACTTGTTAAGGGTAAACATTAGGAATTTTTTCTTTACACAGAGAAACGTAGTCACGTGGAATAAGCTAACAAGTAGTGTGGTAGACAATAGGACTTTTAAGGATTTTCAAAACTAGACTTGATGGGTATTTTGGAAGAATTCAGTGGATAGGACTGGTGAGATTTATTGGGCTTATTGCCCTGTTCTAGTCCAGATTGTTTAAATGCTCCAAAAGTGGTGTGGAGGGATAAGCATCTAAACAAGGAAAAGATCACTAAGACAACAGGGGTAATAGTAACATTATACGATTCACAGATACAGATCTTGAGAAAGGACGAAAGAAGCACACAAAAGTACTTGAAATGTACATGAAAAGGCAATGGGACGAGCATAAGAAAAATGAATGCATCTTACAAATTGCTGGGGAAGATTAAATGCTTTTGAACAATGTTCTTTATTCTAAAATAAAAGAAAATCTTAAAGGATAAGTTCGTTATCTTTCAAGTTGCATTTACTTCTTCATAATCAGGGTACATAGTAATTTGTCACATAAAATTGCTTTCTAAAGTGAAGCATAATTTATTAATGCTAAAAAATAACAACCTGCTGTTTTATAATGGAGCTAATGGGCACCGGGGTTCTAATGCGAAAAAAAATTCAAACTTATCAAATACAGTATGTCAATTTGTCAAGCCAAAAATGCTATTGAGTATTGATGTGTGAACTGAGATTGTACACATTTTGCAAAACAACACATCTGTGTTGTTTTAGGAAGAATAAAAATGCAAAGACTGTTGTGAAATTCAGCCATTTTAAAAGGAGACCTGCTATGCACTTCACTTCGCTGCACATATTCCTCTGTGGCAGTCTTTCAGGATCAGGGGCATGAATTCACTTCAGAAAGTCATTTGCAAGTGCGGTTATTGACATTATTGAATGTTGATTCACAAATATGAATTGTTATCTTTGCTCTGTGGACCACTAGGCAAATATAACTGGAAAAAGTTACACAATTGCTTACATCCTTTCCCTATATGGACGCATATTTCAATATTTTGCAAAGTGATTGCCTGCTGCCACTGGTGTGATAATGCACACAATTACTTCGGGTAGAAAGACAGAGCATACAGTACGTGTAGCGTGCAATCAACTGACGAGAACTGAAAAGGCATACATACATAGGCATACATTTAGTTTTAATCAGGCTGAAGTTTAGTCATTTTAGTATTGCTATTGTAGCATATGTAGAACGGTAGTACAGAGGTGTTATTCCTGTCTCACAGCGCCAGGTTCTACATAGAGTTTGCATGTTCTCCCCATGTATTTACGGATTGAGTGTACTCACTCAGAAACATCATCCCCAGTTCTTTTATTACCATATTCTCTCCAGAGCAACTCATCTTGTGTGAAAAATTGGTTTGTGGCATTTAAATCTGTATCATCGTGGTTGGGCTCTTTCTATCGCACACTCTGCTTTTTCATTTTCCGAGTATATTTTTAAAGTACATGAACACAACACACCGCTAAGTCTGACATGCAAGTGATTTGGCTCTTTCAAATTTTAGGAATTGTGTTAAAAATACAATGCAGTGTAATCAGTTCAGATTTATTTTTATGTGTACAAGTAAATCAAAACTCTTATGTGATCTGTTCACCACGACACAGCCATCTGGCACGAATCTTGCCAAATAACAACAGAATGTAATAGACAAATTAGACGCCATTTAAGAAAAGCTAATCATATGATTTCAGTGTGCCTCTGTCTGTTGTTACAAGACAAATAAGCAAGAAACATATCCTCACCTTGAGAAAATAGTACCAAGATTCTGTGAAAAGTCAAGAAAAATGACACCTTTTATTGGCTGACTAAAAAGATTACAATATGCAAGCTTTCGACGCAACTCAGGCCCCTTCTTCAGGCAAGATGTAATACAGGGGTCTGAGTAACCTCGAAAGCTTGCATATTGTAGTCTTTTAGTTAGCCAATAAAAGGTGTCATTTTGCTTGACTTCTTACTACATTCATAATGGCTAACATGGTACAACACCCTAGTACTACAAGATTCTGTGATAAAATTCATCACTTTCATTTTATTTTTGCTGTGACAAGCATGCCTCAGAAACACAGAAGACTTGTTTTCCTAAATCAAAATCTTTGGCTCTTCAAAGTGGATGTATTCTTTTAAGTTATAAGGCCCTTTTTCATTTTGAGATATCAGTAACCATTAGCTCCATTATAAAATACAAGAATGAGTTAGTTATTTTTTAATATCTATAAAATAGGCTTCACTTTTGAATGCAAATTCATGTGGCAAATTAATATACACCATGGTTGTGAAGTTATAACAGACTTGGAAAAATACCAAACTTATGTCATAACAGGATAAAAACTGAAAGAAAAGCTTGATCAAAACACCATGAAGTTGTAGCTATTTGAAAAATGGACGACTATGACCACTAACAAAAGTGTTTCCAACAAGTATTGACTTTTTTCAGTCAAAATTTTACATTTGATCTTTACTGCTCTTAAGTCAAAGATTACATTTGTCTGTATTATTAATCAATTTGGTAAATGCATATTTATGGATGTAAATGTGACAGTTTGTATTTTCTTCTTTGTATTTACTTGTTCTGCTTCCTGGGTTGGTTCCAACATTGTGAAAAATTCTGTCCAATTCTCTTCTGATAAAAGCGGGGTTTAAATATGGATGGATGCTTTATAGCTCAAATATCTGCTATGTGAGTGCTTTAAGCTTGTTGAGAATGAAAATCCATATTTAAGAGTAAACTGAAGGGGTTTGAATTGAATGGAAGATCTTTTAGAATGAAGGGTCAAATATTAAATTAGAGCTATCATGAAAACTCTTTTGGATAAAATGATTATATGTGTGTGATTTGGTGAATGTCTATAAGGACACCTTGACTATTTTCTAAAGTGTTGCTACCTGGTGATTCTTTGTCTCAGCATTTGCTAAGTGAAAGCAGAGGAAGCAATTGGTAATTGTGTGAAACACAGCAAGTAATAAGCTACTTACTGCTCTTTAAGTGTTTAGGCGACTTCTAACTTTCAGAGAAATTAATTTATGTTTTAAAATGCACTGTATTTTGGATTGATCAAAATTCAATTTAAAAACCACGTTAATAATCCTTCCATGTAGGCCTAGATAACTTTAGTACCTAAATAACCTTAGTGCTATCTAAAGGATATAAATAAGTTCTTGAGATGTAAGCTACAACAGGACTAAGCCTTAGTGTGCACGTAGTATTAATGCAGTGCTGAAAGTGTACTCATGTGTACACTACATAAATAGACAGAGTTTAAAGATTGTCTTTTGCTCCACATGGCCAATACACAAAGTCTCTGCATTTTAATTTCAAAATACCAAATAGTACTTGTATTTGCCTGTACAAGTTACAGTAAATGCACCCCATTCCACAATTATATATATGACATCTTTTCAAATTAGAATACCAACAAATTGCAGTAGCTATAACCCAAAGTAACAGTAGGGCAACTAAACAGAAATTGTACCTTTTAAATTACCCCTAAACACAGATAAGAGTTTTATTAGTTATGTACTTTTGCTGTAAAATGCTACATGTTGACTCTTTTGCTTACATTTTATAAGCACCACTTCCAGAATATATCCAAATGCACAACCATTTCCATCTTTGTGTTAAATGCAGAATAACGTTATAATGTTTCCTGAATAGTATTGAATAGCAGTTATTTAAATGATGGCATTACTCATTCACCTTTTTGGCACCTGTTCTTTCATACTCACTCCATTTTAAATGACTGCCTGTGAATATTCTTCAGTCCTTGCATTTATTACAGGCTAATGAGCCACCTTTTCTCGATTGCATTTATTAATCTGAGACATATAATTTTCTCCATTTGTCTTACACTTTCTTTTTTTGTATTGGCTTAGATTTATTGTAATGTCTGTATATTCACACTGGACAAATATTCCATTCCCAGGTACAGTTACCGTAGTTATTCTTGGCATATTTAGCATTCGTTGTGAAAGCTCTGTATCTGAGAATGAGTCCTTGACGTGGCTCTCAATTTTAAAGCATCACATGCTTTTTGCTTAGTGTGAAGTGAAAATATTTTTGGTTCCTGAAAGCCTTGGGCAGAAATGTTTAAGGATGACTCCATGTTTTACTGACACTCCATTATGATTAGTTATCTTTTTCATTTGAACAGGCCAGAAGATACCCTGTGAGCCAACTAGGAAGTTTATTAGTAGTGATGTCTTACTGTAAAAGATAATGCTGCTGATGTAGAAATTCATCAAGAGCTTTGTTTGCTACAATGTGCATGTGCTGATGCTTTATTCATTAAATTTCACAAATGGAAACAAATGTAACATTGGAATGGTTTATGAAATTCAAACAAATGCTGCAGCATCCTGTCTTCCCAGAAACAAGTATATACAGTATGTACTCTTTTAACATTCATTTTTTTTAATTAATTTATTGTCACCTGTTTTGCACGATTGCCACAACAGTCCTACATTCTTTGATTTGATCTTAATTATGAGACTGATAATTGCACATGATGTCGTTTTTAAAGAATAAAATTGTTAAATAATAGAATTAATCCTGCTATAGGTCACAAATCAAGCAAAAAACAACTCTACTAAGTTTGATTGTATAGTATAAAATGTTCAAGTGTAAGTGTTTTGAATTCTATTACTTGTAGAGAAGATGCTGAATTCTACATTATTATTTTGTAAACTGTTAAAGGTAATTATACTCCTTTGTACTAATCTTGAGTGTCCGTACATTTGATAACTGGTTTTTAGTTGTTGTGGCTTTACTTATTTTCTGTCTGTGCAACAATGTTTTGTACATTTCTGCTTCAAATAAATTTTCCTTGAGGGATAGTAAAGTACATGTAACCCTAACCTAACCTCACCTAATTTCACTGCTTATTGAGTGCCAGGCTACAGTATACAAATAAATAAATGTAAATAAGTGTAAATGTAAATGTTGTAAGTGGTGATGCATGTGCAGTGGAACTAAACTGGGAAAGGAGTGTAAAAAAATTAAACCAAAAGAAATAAAAATAAACCCAACCACCAAATCTTAATGAGTGACAAGAATTTAAGTCGAAAAAAAGGCAAAGACGTCAAACCAAACTAAACTCATTAGAAGCATAATAACAAAAGGTTCCTTTTAAGTAATTTTTTATTGTTATTATTATTATTTAGGAGGTTTGTATTTACAGCTCAAATAATGAAAACAACACTTGACTGAGGCTTTTATCCCATTGTGCATCGTGACGATTACCTGCAGGTTATGACCCTATAAGCCAAACCTCTAGTAACTTGGGAAGTGGCATCAACGATGGCTCTCAAAATGAAGGATACAGAAGGAAAAAACAGTGTTCAAGATGTTAGAACATACCAAATGAATTCACATGAAACCTAATTATGACAGCTAAACAGTCTGATCTGTTGCGGCCTGACAGAGGTTTTTATTTAGATGAGTGGTAGAACTCACCATTTGTAATTCACATAGTCCTACATTTATGTTTCAGCTGTGCCTTTTTGGGGAGGACAGCTGCTGGGATGGCAAGCCAAAATCTTCACAGTAAAGACAAATGTACACAAAAAATTAAACTTCATGTAAAAAACAGCCAACACACAAAAGGTTAAAAAAAGATTAATTTACTCTAAAAATGCAATACAAAGTACTTCAAAAATTATTGTACAATGTTCATTCTTTTCAACCATCAATCTTATCAATGAATAATTATTTCTTGAAGTTCCACAATGAAAAGAATACATAGTGTAATATCAGACTTAATGAAATCATAAATAATTCAAAACAAATTCTAACAGAATTCAATACATTAATGAATCGAACAAAAGCGGTCAAACTAGACCTTTCAAACCGAACTCTAAACCACTCATCCATAACTAACTGCTATGAAGCTTGCTTGGAGCAGCAGAGGTGCTAATAAGTTTTAAGGGATTAAACAAAAATATCAGACTAGCAAGGCTCAAGAACAAAGTATATGAAAACCAAAACATTAAAGCTTTAACAAAAAAATAAAATTATATGCTTTAAATGTTCTGTAATTTACGATGCCCTTAATACACTGGACTTTTCGTTAAGGATTTGTTGAATTTCAGGCACTTTCTTGCCGGGGCAGCCATGTTTTATACAGGCAGCTGCACAAAATGTGTGACAACAGGTACCATTACTATAAATAGTATGATGACGCACTTTGAATATGATGCCTTGATAACGTCATAAAAATGAACGATTAAAATTATTCAACAACAGAACATAAACTAAATCTAAAGGTTTTCCTTATTGTGTACATGGGTTTTGGCAGTTCCCCTCACCCTTTTTTAGCTTGGCTTATTTAGGCCTTTGTATGCCCCAGACCTGTTTTCAGTGTTTAGGTGTTAATCCTTTTTCTTGAAGGCTTAAATCATAATAGTAGCAATCAACAAAATTAAGTTTTCCTGTTAAACAAACCTTAGTATGTTAATTTTCATTAAAAATATTTTTCAACAGCAAAATGTTTCCACTGTCAGTTGTACCTGACATGAAAAGACTGCCTTCAGAATGTAGTATAGTACTATTCCTGAAATTCCAAAAGAGAGGTGCTTGGTAAATATTTCAATATTTTTAATTACTGAAAAGAACCATAATCTCAAAAGTAATTTTCTAGCACAACTGTTGGTTTAAATATTTCTGAAAACTACTGCAAGTAGCTAATTTGACCCGCATTATCTGTAGAGAAATGGAGTCATGACTAGAGCTAATATTTATTAGTATTGTCTAGATCTGGGCCTGGAGGAATTCCCAGGTTATCTGTCCCTCTTTACCAGGCTAAGGGGTAAGAGATGTGAAAGCAATGGCGACCTTAGTACTCTTAAGGTCCACCTTGCAGTTCAAAATCTTTGGTTCAAATACCTGGCATTGAGATTTTTTTCTTGTCTCACAAACGTGTATTTAACATCCTTAACCCTACATATTCCTTCAGTGAAACTCATTAAACTCATTAAGTTGACCACTGGAGCCTCTGGGACCAGAAAGATGTAAGAATCTGCGCCAAATTAGTTTTTGAAGAGTTACTTATATGTTTTAAAGGAAATGATCCCACCTTCTTCAAATCTCATTGGGTTTTTATCCAAAATGTTTTGCTCAAATCATTCAGAACCTTCTACTTCTTCCTTAACTTTTGATCCATCCGGGGCTTCCCCCCATGAAATGGTCTCTTTAAAGTAGACAACTTCTTTTTATGTCTAATAATCCTTAACCAATATAATTAAAATAGACTTTGTGCAAGAAGTATTGCCTTATTTCTAATTCTATTTTCACTTCAGTTCTTCCTAAGCTTCATACTTAATACTGTATTATTTAAACACATTTTTATGAGTAAATAAACAGTTAATTATTTTAAAGTTCAAAAGTTCCACTTTCTGTGCTGCACTTGACAGATGATTTGAATAATAAAAACCAACTTAGTTCAAAAGTTCAACTTTTGGAGTACAACTCGACAGAGGAACTGGATTTTGTGGTTTTAACTGGCAGTTTCACCCTCATTGCTTAATTTTTATATTGTCCAACATAATGGCCACATCATGACCTGCCAATTTCAGTCCTTTATTATCCGAGTCTCTCCAGTCCATTTGTGGCCTGCTTCGGTTCTTAGGCTAACCTTACAATGATGGGCAAGGGTGGTCTGTTTTTTCAGCCGTATTAAAAGACCATCCAGCTATGCCTATTTGGATACAACAAAATTATTACAAATATTAAAAAATAATGTTTCTATATTACTATATGATGTCATCCTTAAAAGTAGTTATGCTGTAGTATTGATTCTATACGTGTATAATTAACAACAAAGGCTTAAAGTGAAATAAAAAAATAATAATCTCGATATATATAAAAACATAGTTTTATGAAAATAGCTAATTTTTTTTCAATTAAATTATCAATATAGGATACTGAAGAGCGCTATTTCCATACCAAGATAAGAATCTCTCTGATTGACCCATCAGCTATGACAAACACTTGACAGAACTATTAATTACTGAACTGAATTATAACTGAAAATTGTGGAGCTTAAAACAAATTGTATAATACATTTCTTTTTCATTACTTCCTTTAAATACATTTGTCATTACAGTTTGGATTATTTGTTTGATTATTTAAGGAAAATATGCGTGCCATAGCTTTTTTTAAATATCTGTTAATATTACTTTTTATTTCTGGATCTAAGTTCACACAATAAATACTGCAACATAACAACAGCCTGCATGATTAAAGAACACAACACAAGGAAGTGCATCACCCTATATACAAACAAATAAAAACATCAAAATAAAGTAAGCAATATGTTTATACTAATAAAACATGTTACATATGGTAACCTTGTGTTCAGGCAACATTAAAAATACAATGGATTGTTTGCCAGTTTCTTTTTTGTTGTTTGCTCTTAGCTCACATATGCTGTATATAAATGCTGACCACTCTTTATGTTTGAATACATTCTGATTCTGTAAAACCATTCTAACTGTAGATTGTAGCAACTATTTAGAGGTAAAAGGTAACTTTGACATTATAAAAAATTGTAATGTAAGTGATAATAGGAATAATTGAGTCTTAAGTGATAATTCACATAGCCTTCACTCATAAATAAATACATTAAATGTCCAACCATTTATTATGAACATGACTAATTTTACTTTTGCAGGAAGCTAAGACCAAACCCAGTAGCACTGGATGTAAGGCAAGAACAAATTCTAAAGTTGTGTCAATCCATCTCATTGCCCACTAACATAAACCCCCATTCTTGCTTTGATTTCATTTAGTGTTATGGATCAATTTAAAACTGCATGTCCTTGGAATGTGAAGTGAAACGAGCATATCAGAGAAAGCCCATGCAAAAACGGAGGAAATACACAGATTCCACTCTGACAGTAACTGGATTTCTTTCGCATCTGTGTATCTATGTACCATCCAGCAGTAGACTAGGGATTGTGTCTACTTAGGCAGTCCGCCTACAGTAGATTCAGAAAGTATTCAGATCCCTTATTTTTTTCACATTTTGTTATGTCACAGCCTTATGCTAAAAGCCAACCTTCTCTCTTTGGGTCCCAATTCTGGTGAGCACTGTAATCACCGTATGCTCCCAACCTCCTCCTCCTCCTCATATAATCCGTGGGACATGTGTCCAGCACTTCCTGTCTGTATTCATTTAAATATTGGTGCATAAAGGTGTTTGGGTCTGACCTTGAAGTCTATGTGGATATTTTAATTGTTCAAGTCAAAGTTGAATACCAAGTCTTTTAAGTTTGTTGATTGGATTCAGAAGTAATGAAATTCGCGACTTGAGTAAGTTTTGAGTCTAAGTCAAGTGACTCGAGTCCATATGTCTGGTTATAAATAACTGGGCTTGTATTTGCTGGAGGAAGTAAATTGTTAATATGTGGCATTATAGAATAGAAAACAAAAAATTCATTTTATATTTTATTAATAAAGCTCATCTTTCCATCTTATCCATACCACTGCCTTCTTTTCAAGAATTTTTACTAGTAGAACATTTGACTTGCTAAGTATTTTTATATAAATACTAAAAGATTTATAGAATTTGTGGTTCAAATGAAATGAATTAGTAGGTCACCATGATAGTTTATAAAGTATAGTGTTATCAAAAACTACTGCAAACATAAATATTACATTTTATAAAATACATGTTCTGATTTTTACTTTAAAATGTAAGTTTATAATTGCATTTAGCTATTGTAATAAAGGTGCTTTACAGTCGCCAACCCAAAACAGACTGACACCAGAGGCACGTATAAAAGCAAATGAACTTTTATTTTTCTTCAACTGTGAGGCACATCTTCCCCGTGTCCCACAAGAACAACACAGTCCCAAAAGTATCAAAACAGCCTACTCTTCTTCTTTGCACCACCACTCCTCCTGGCAAGTATTGTCTTCCTCCTCCCGACCCAGGCTCCTTTAATAGCCCACCCGGATGTGCTGCAGGTGCTTGTTGACCTACTTCCGGCTGCACCTCCCGGTGTGGCTGCTTTCCTGCCCAGACGGGCTTGTTTGGCCGTGCAGCTCCCCCTGGTGGTAGCCACGGAGCCCAACAGAAATGAGCTCCAGTGTTCCAAAATATTGGCCCCGATGCAACCCGGGGGGTTCCCACCAAGTGTTCTGGAGGACGCAGTGTGCATCCCATGGCTGCTCCCCCAGATCCAGTGTCAAAGGGGCATCCTGACCAGGCATGGGTCCTGGCCATATGCCACGTTATTTAAAAAAACATTTCTGTTCATGTGGACAGTATGGTGGTACAGTGAGTGCTATGATGCCTCACAGATACTCAAACCTACGATTTTTCCCTTTTGGGCTGATCCCTGTAGTTTATTTCTGGGTATTCCGGGTTTTCCCAGCATATATAAAGTCTACCTAACCTAAAATAACCTAAATATCGCTTGCTAGGTTAAAACATGTGTGATATGAGTGTGTTAGATGTGATGATCTACTGCCCAATCCAGGGTTGGATCAGGCAGGGAAAAGCTCTTAGTGGCCCTAAACATTTATTCTGTTTTCAGAAATAGAAGTCTAACTGTAAATAAATATACATACAGTATTCTCTAGTAGGCAAATGTCTTATACTGGAGTATACTTGTTTTCTTCAAAATTTTCCCTGTACTATTTGAATTTCAGCAACAACATTTCTACACCCTCTTGAGCTGTGGCTCCTGCTCTATCCTGCTCGATTCAGGCATTGCAGAGGCTCACCTCACTTTATTGCTCTCATTTCAATTTAGTTTTTAGTCTTTAGCTGTATTAAGTGTGATTTTTTTTTTGGTTTGTTTTTTGTTTGAACTCAATTCCAGAGTCCTTAGTGCTGTAGTGGTTCGTTTCTCCACCTTGTTTAAGGATGATCTTAAAAGAGAGTGTACCTCTTATGTGGGCCTACTTAAAGTGGACACCACAGGAGGATTTGGGTATAACTCGCCACTTGCCCTCGTTTCCTATCAGTCCTCTGGCAGAGAGGTCCAGATGAAGAACAATGACCCTATGGGCAGCAGCATCACTCCCACTGCTTCCAGTCTTAGAGTTCCTCCAGCGCCTTGGCATGGTTTCAGTCTAATAGTGAGAATCGATGAAGGCACACCACCCAGAGAAAATTACACAGCGTTTACCGTTTTGAATCCCAACACTTTGACGCTTTGTGTCTTGTTAATTTGTCCTTAGGTGACCACCACCATGCCATGGACTAACCCTGCTCACATCTTAGATTTGATATTAAATCTAGTTGCAAATGATATTTTACCTATTAAGTCTGAAACAATGAAACTAATCATTACACTTTTGTTATGCAGGTGTTATACCTTTAATAGTTTGAAACAGCAACAGAAACGCTTTATCACTGTGAATGTAATGAACGCAACACCATAAGTTGTTGAAAAGTTGTACACACTACACAGAAACCTGAATATACATATTTATTTTTTTCAATACTTTTTTTCCTTGTGCTGTCATTAATTATAAAGATCATTTAGCTAATATGATAAATACTATTGTAATTAATTATTACAGGCTGTCTCCTAATATACATTTTAAATATATTAAGAAATTGATTTCCTAAATGATATTTTTAATTAAATGTCCTCTTGTACTAATTGATTCTGTTAAAGGATAAACATAAAATTACAAAGGTATTTTTGTTCTTTCTAAATAACGCATATTAATTATTTTTTTATACTGGCAACATATATTTTACGAGGAATGTGAGAGCCTTCAGTTGGTTATTTCTACATGATACACTAACACCATTACAAAGTAACCTGCTAACCTTCTATAGGAGTTGTTGGACGTGCATTTGTTTTCTGCAGTAAGGTTTTGATCAATGAACTGTATTTCTTGTTAGATTCTTTCTGGGGCCATATCATATTTCTGACACACATTGTAACATTCAGCCTGCAGCCAGAAATATGTGCAGTGGCTGTCTCATTTGATTATGCAAAGTTCATACCTGTATCATGTGAATCATTAAACTATGGAAAAATGAAAGAGTATGGAAAGGTGAAATATGATCAGTTTACAACTGGTTTTTTTTGCTCTCCAGGTATTTTTCCAATTGACTTTACCGAGGCTGCCTAAGTATTAACACTGATATCACAATGTGATCGGGATGGAAGTGACCCATCCCTTATTATTCCCTCAAGGCAGCAATTCTAGGGGTCAGGGCTAACTCAAACTGGGCAATTCAATTTACGGAGACAAAAATTCCAGTTTGACTAAAAAAAATGTTCTAATAATAGCAAAACAATATTGCAGCTGTATAAGCCAGGACAACAGCATTACTCATGATTCTATAAAAATGTTTTCTGGTGTTGTTACTATAGCAATGGATATCAAAATGGATTAGATAATTTCTTTTGGAAAGAAAAAGCCAACCATATTTGTAAAATATGTTTTCTGTGGTATTTGTATGGGTTATCCTGAGAATTTTTATCATGGTTATAAGTTGATGGTTATTTACAAATGTCAGTAACATTATACACTAATTTTTAACCTGTAAAATTTCCTAATCTTTAACTCCACCATCTGAAGGCAAACAATTCAACAATTTCCACAACAAGCTTTTGTAAGGTCCTCAATTACATACAGAGAACAGAAACTATGTGATTACAAAAGGAAAACGTGAAGGTTACTGATAGCCACAAAGATATGAAATATGGTTTAAGACTTTAGTTTAGGTACTCCAAGATTGCATCTATTATTAAGTTACTTTTATGTAAAAAGACATTAACAAACACTTGTTTGGGTCTTCACAACACTTACAAAGCATCAGTAAAGTGTTCATTCATCCCTCCAATGTGACCTACTAACAAGATGCCACTTTGGAGTGGACTGAGGTGGCTTAACTAAGTCACATTTTTCTTGATATTACATATTAAATATAAGACCTGTGAATCCCTGTTATTTGCAGTTAATTTTACCATCATGTTAATATGTCACACTGCACAGAGATAAATAACCCACCTAATCTTATATATAAACGTCTACGCGTGGAAGTGTGTGTGTCTGTCTGTCCAGCCCGGAAGTGAGAGATGGAGACGGGGTAAGGGCTCCACCACCGAGGAAGCAGATACTTGCTTAGCCTCTAATACACAAGCGAGGCCAGCACGTCGGCAGTAAGAATCCTCCGGAGAAAGAGTCGCTCGCTTAGCCGCTAATGCACAAGCAATGCGAGCACGTCAGCAAAACGAATCCCCTTAGGAGAGAGATGCCAAGAGTAGTTCTTTTCATTTTACCTGACATCTTGACATTTCAATTTTTTTTCTGGTGATTTCAATAGTTTCTAGGACCCGGGCTTTTTACAGCACTGGCTTACACAGCTAGTGTTTTATAAGTGTTATGAAGACCAAAAAAAAGCCTTTGTTAAGCTCTTGGTACATAAACTAAGTGAGTAATAGATGTGTTTTTTGCTGTACCTAAGCTAAAGTGTTACCAAAAATTGTAAAATTGAATGTCAGAATCTATCTCTCATCCAGGTAGATACTGATCAATGAAGGTGTGAAGAATAATATTAATCTAATGTTAAAAAGGAGATAAGTTTATTGAGAGAACTGCTGATAAGTGTCAGCCACGTGTTCTTGGGTTTTGCATTATTCAATAATGGCAGAAGGTAGGTCTGTGTCTAAGGGTCATACAGTAAGTGATGGATTCTATGTAAATATTGTTTTGCAATTAAATTGCCTTGATAAGCATGGTAGATAAATGCCTATTACAGATGATGGAATGATAAATGTTGTTTGATAATAATATTGGAATTAAACCATTTTGCAAATCTTCTGGTGCACATCTTGCAGTCATATGACCCAAAGGGAAAAAGTGGGAGTCATAACTGAAGATAACCTGATGCTAGTCACTGATTGTCCAGACTGCAGTAGCCTGACACCAGTCCAGCCGTAGCTGACCATGATGAACGCGGCAGATAATTAATGAACCTGGAGATAGCAGAAAAAGGAAGAATGAAAACAAACTGAGTACCACTATGAACAATCCTAGATAGAGAGATAGATAGATCCCAGAGGAAATTACAGTGTTAGATAGATAGATAGATACTTTATTAATCCCAAGGGGAAATTCACATACTCCGGCAGCAGCATACTGATAAAGAACAATATTAAATTAAAGAGTGATAACAATGAAGGTATAACAGACAGACAATAATTTTGTATAATATTAACGTTTACCTCCCCGGGTGGAATTAAGAGTCGCATAGTGTGGGGGAGGAACGGTCCCCTCAGTCTGTCAGTGGAGCAGGACAGTAACAGCAGTCTGTCACTGAAGCTGCTCCTCTGTCTGGAGGTAATACTGTTTAGTGGATGCAGTGGATTCTCCATAATTGATAGGAGCCTGCTGAGCGCCCGTTGCTCTGCCACAGATGTCAAACTGTCCAGCTTCGTGCTTACAATAGAGCCTGCCTTCCTCACCAGTTTGTCCAGGCGTGAGGCGTCCCTCTTCTTTATGCTGCCTCCCCAGCTCACCACCACGTAGAAGAGGGCACTCGCCACAACCGTCTGATAGAACATCTGCAGCATCTTATTGCAGATGTTGAAGGATGTCAGTCTTCTAAGGAAGTATAGTCGGCTCTGTCCTTTCTTAGACAGAGCATCAGTATTGGCAGACCAGTCCAATTTATCATCCAGCTGCACTCCCAGGTATTTATAGGTCTGCACCTTCTGCACACAGTCACCTCTGATGATCACGGGGTCCATGAGGGGCCTGGGTCTCCTAAAATCCACCACCAGCTCCTTGGTTTTGCTGGTGTTCAGTTGTAACAGCAGCAGATGAAAAAAGGAACAAATATGCTGTACATATAGCAAGAATTATAATAATCTTAAATATGCTTATATGTACAAATATAACAAGAATTATCTATAATTAAATTAACAAAGTGTACGTAAGTGTAACAAAGTGCAAGTATTTACTAAGTGTAAAGTAGTTAGAATTGGAGCAATACAGTTGTCTCTGTCTTTTATTAAATGTGCTCCTCTAAATCTCATACAGGGGGTGCCAGTCATTGTTCAAGATAGTACGCTGCTTCCTGAGTGACCTTTGTCACATTACTAAAGTACCAGCATTAACTATTAATCCAATTAACTATTCAGCAGGAGTGTGTAAACACTAAGAATGGAGTTCCACCTCTTTATGACATCAGCATCATAGTCAGGAGTGTTATCCTATAATCTGTGGAAGGCAAAGCATTACTGTAGGCAATACAAAAACATTGACTTTGGCATTTTGATAACCTGAAGCATGATTCTCCAGCCTTCTTTTGGTGTACCCTGCTTTTCCAGTTTCTGTGTGTTTCTATAATCATCACCATCTGCATAATTTCACCATTACATACCCATTGCCAACATGTGTTGTGTTATGTCAGGCTGATCACACTACTTCAGAAGACAATTGATTCTGTGTTGTTATCAAGGTGTTTACTGCAGTAGTCCCCATGATTTCATCCTGTCAGCCTATTATGGCAAGCCCAATGTACTATATAGCCCTTTAGTGGATAAACTGAGTGCTCATTAGGGACCATGGGTGCATCATGGATGCCACTTTCTAAGGCTGGTGAATCGCTTCAAAAATAAATAAAAATATAGATATAGCCTACATTTCAGGTTTGCTTAAATTAGATAAATTCATATAGTTTAAAATATTTTTGCATCCAGGACACCATGATCTGTGAAAGGCTCCTTAAAATAAATAATCTAGTTTTTTTTTCCATAACAGTATTAGCTGTTTATAGCAAAAAAAATATATACTGTATATTTGTTCTATTTAATAAATCACCAGTGAATTGACTTAGTACCTCTTAAAATACACAACAACCATCATCTGGAAAAGGTAACAAGTTTTGTAGCCCCATTTCTTATACATATCTAAAAGTGGTGTTAAGCATGTTAATTATATTGTACTGCATTAAAGGCTTTGGGCTGCACATTTCAGATGCATGTTTTGCTCATGCTTATGTGGATTTTCCTCCTGATATTTGTGTTTTCCTTCCATATTTCCAAAGACATATCACGTTGACTAATGTTTCCAAATTTGCCCAGTGTAAAGAGTGTGTGTGTATAAATGAAAGTGCCAGTGATGGCCAAGTATCCTGTCCAGAGCTGTTTTCTGCCATGTACCCCATTTTGCCAGTATAGTCTCCAGCCTGCATGACCCTGAATTGGATTAATTTGGTTTCAGAGAATGGAATGTTAAAGTTTGCTTGATGTTGTAATGCTTTAGCACCAGAATGCACTGTGTGACACTTTTCAGTCTTTTTATTTTCCCCTTGCAAATGATGTGTTCTTTTTATGATTCTCCAGCTGAATTTGTTCTTCTAAAAGACATTGTGCATTGTTGAAAACAATATTGAAAACTTGCTCATTAAGACATTATAGACATTTCCATGAATACTATCCTATAATGGTTCTCCTAGTCAATTGTCGTTTTTGCAGGACCCCATACAAAGCTCTATTTTTTGACTTTTACTTGTGATAAATATATACAAATATTTAAAATGAACTGTAATCTATGGCTCTGTAACCACCATGAGTTTTTATACACCTAGAAATAAATGTGAGTCTTCTTCTCCACAAAGAAATGCAAACCTCATAGCCAATCAAGTCAAATAAGAATTCCTTGTCCTGTGAAGCCTAATGGGCTTTAAACTGTGAGGTATGACCGACCATACAGTGCAAAAAAAGATCGTCCGCATATTTCCAGTTACCCTCCTTCATGAAAAATTTCTCTCTCCGCAAAAAAGTGCTGCTTTGAAAACGACTGTTCCAGTCTGCTGCACCTGGATCATGACATCGAATGCAACAAGGATCGTTTTTGATGAATGGCACCACGGACATGAAAGAAGGTCCTGTACTCCACCCCGGACAGGAAAACTGAACCACTTTGCCCAATGAATTGAAGAAATATATGTAAGTCCAAAAAATCTTTTCTGGATTTTGATTGTGTTTAATGATGTTGCTGTCCATACATAGTATGCTTATCCACAACTACCCTATTACAAATATATTCAGCATAAGGAAAATGATGGCATATGCATTTTTAAAGTATTGCAGTAAACCTTAGAGTGCTCACATAACTTGACTCCACTGTTTTCTTATTTTTTTTCCAAATTTGCTTTATTCAAACCAATAGTTATTCATTTACCTTCTGACCCGTTTATCTTGGTAGAGGTTTTGCATAACCAAAATAAGCATACAGTTTGAGAACTGTAAAAACAATCATTCATCTTTTGACAATCCTCAAGATTTACGTTTTTTTTTTTAGCTTTAAGGAAAGTATTTGTATAGTAATTATAAACCCTGTATGGCATTTACTGACGAATCACTTTGTATGTAAATACAAGTCGGTTTCTCAGCCTTATTCTTAAGCGACATTAACCAATCAGTTAATCAGTCTTTATGTCCAATAGCACCATTGACACAATCACATGGCGTTTACAGATCAAACAAGATTATAAAGATGTCATGGTAATACTGGAAGATCAGAAGGCAGTTTGGGTTTGGTTTGGCATCAGAAAATGAAACGTAGTAAAAAAAAAAACGAGCCAAAATAAAAATAATTCTATTAAAGTGAATAATGGAGTCAAAACGCTAAAGCAAAAAGCTAGTAGAACAGCAAAAGGATCTAAACTGGGAATTCTGAAGCAATAAAACACACACAAAAAGGTCTTTAGTGGAGTCCGCAAGTTTTGGGTAAATAGGAAGTATTATGGTCCCTGGCTGAAGTAAAGTTTTCTTTGATTTAATATTATTTCTTTTCTTTTGAAAATGTTGTTTTTGGTTTTGAATTTTCTTTGTATTTCTTATATTAAGGTTTGTTTTATTAATATTAAGAATATTTATTATTTTTTTATTCTGTGGGATCTTTTAATTTTAATTATCGACCCTACTTCCTTGAAGTGGACACCAAGGAGTTGGGACCACCTGTTGATGGACCCCATCTCTATTAAAAAGAGAAGCATCCATTTATATGGAAGCTTCAGCATTGCGATTGTGATTTATACTCTGGAATTTGTGATCTTGCTCTTCTTTATGTATTTCCTGGATTTTGATTTCTGCTTTCTTTCAAGGTACTGTTATTAGATTTGTGTTGTTGGTTTTGTTCACCTTTAGGTTTTGGCATTAAGGGCAAAACCTTTTTTTGCTCCTTTTTTCCTTCTTGACCTTGTTTTTTAAATAAATTCTTTATTAATAAAGGACCTTTGTTCTGTTATTGCAGACCCAAGGCTTGACAGGGAATTTTGAACTTTAAAAACTTGTGTCTTTATTGGTTCAGTGAAGGCCAAAGCCTGCCAATTGACTTTTAGGTTAGGTTGCCAGTAGTGACATTGGTGAGCCAGACTTAGGTAATGGGCTGACCAGGCTCATGGTTTTTGAGACCTGAATCCATTTTTAGGCTTCATTGTGGCAGGAAATCATAACAGGAAGTGAGTGATACTGATCTACCTTGTATACTTGTTGAGCTAATGGCGTTATAGGTTGCGAAGGTAATTTATCATTCAGTGACAACCACCTCAGCAGTAGCATGCAAAAAAGCTACAGAAACTACAGCAGAAAAATGCCTTTGCAGCTTAGTTAAAGCAACTTCTAACCAAAAAATGAATATTAGAAAAGAAATCAAAACCCTAAAAGTAATGTAATGTAAAACTGAACGCTTTTGAAAAAAAATCAGAACAATGAGAAAAAAAATAAAATTAAACTAAATCATAACAGATAAAATTGTTGGGGCTGCCTCACAAATATTGCATTTTGATGTGCACTGCCAATGTGGAGTCTCCACTTTTCCTAACTCTGCTATCAAAGCTGTCCAAGCACTGTTCAAATGGGAGCTCTGAACTGCCCAAGTGTGAGTGATTGTGTCAGTATGCCCTGTCTTAGACTGGCACCACATTCAGGGTTGGTACCTGCCATGCGCTCATTGCTGCCAGTATGGGCTTCAGCTGTCCACAGCCCTGAATGTGGTCAGTGGGTTACAAAATGGATTGGTGAATGAACAAGATCATGATATAGTGTTAATATAGTATATATTAATATAGTGTTAATATATAAACTGTTGTCATGTGTACAAAGTACTGAGAAATTCTTACTTGCATGTGCTGATCAAAATGCAATACATTCAGTATAATATAATATACATATTACCTCAGTATGCCTCACTCATGAGAGCTTTCACTGTATTACAGGGTCAGTGTCTCATTTTGCTCAATTGCTAAAATCCTAATCCAATTTTAAAATTAAAAATATACAAAAAAAACACAGGCTTGCACATACTGTATGCAGATTTTAAACAATAACTATTAAAATAATGCTATACAAATAGTTACAGAGAAAGTAACACTACAGTACAATTTGATACATTATGGGTAGATATTTCAAAGTAGGCATCCTAAGTCAGTAGTGCCAGTGTGTTGAAACCCATAAAGAAAGAGACTGCAATTAAAAAACGTGAGTGAACAAATGGGTCTTCAGTCTGGATTTTTAAACATTGAGGCAGATGGAGCCCCACAAACACACTTAGGCAGACAGTTACAGAGAACAGGTGCCGTAAATCGGAATAAGCATTTGCTAACAGTTGTGTAACAGAGTTTTGGAACATTAAGAAGTACTGCGTCAAAAGATCTGAAGGTGAAAGCAATTTGGACAAAAATTCTGAAATGCTGGAACAAACACCTAAATAAGTCAATTATAGAGTTTTGAAGATAATTTGCAAGATGCTAATGTACACAAGCCAAAAAAATCAACAGCTTTATTAAAAAAGGGAAGAATGAACAAAGGAAGAGCACAAAGTACCAAATCAGACAAAACAGAAAGGAAACACTGCTGCTCCTCTATGCCTGACAGTGCAGCCTCCCTGATGCCCAGCGTAGATAATATGACTAAGCACTCTACAGTATTTCATGTTCTCTACAGCTTATGACAATAGTCAAAAAATAGACTTAGCCTCATGAAATATTTCAGGGACTGCATTATCTAATAAGAGTACAACATTCTACATGGCCTCGCCAAATTTCTGCCACACCCAAGCCTGATATTCAACCACTGCTGTCACAGTCTCATTCAAATCCCTTTCAGTCAATTCCAGAGACATCACCAGTAATATTGCTTTTGTTAGTTATGTACTGCACAGATGTACCTCGTGGGAAAGGCAGGGCTATCAGGCCATACTCTGGCATTTTGGTCTGCGAAGCACAACCTGCTCGCACACCCAGAGTGGAATAGATCAGGCTGAGTCAACAATGAAGCATGCATAATGTAATGTGAAATAAATGATGTTTATAATTTAAGTCAGTAATCCAAAAACAAGAATCAAAAAAGCATCAGGAGATCAGAACAAAGACAAACATCCAAAAATGCTAAACAAACCATCAAAATCCAGCAAAGTTAGAAAAAAAATAGTTTTAGACCACAAAACTTTTGAGCACCAGTATAGTGGTCCTCACAAAGGGCGGGATGCACATTGCGACACCAAAGACCTCAAGTTAGACTTCCATTCTTATTGGGATTGTGCCACCATCATGTGACTGCAGCATAATTACTTTTGCTTAGTAATAGACACTGACAGGAAGGACATGGGGCAAAATGCTGGTAAAAGAAATGGCCAACTCCCAACAGCCTTTGGTAATGTTGTGGAATAGCCAAAGTTTCAACCCCGCGCTCAAGTTTCTTTTCCTTTTATTTATTTATTTTGATGCCTTACAAATACAAGTATGCAAATTCTGCTATGTTTTCTGTCAGCTTATATTTGCAATGAATACTGTTTTTTGTTGCTCCTATATGGTGTTTAAACATTTTTCTTTATCTATTTTGTCAATTGAGGCAAAGATGAAGGGGCTCCCTATCTCTGTAGCTGTAGGGTCACCCCAAGGGTTATATAGGTTTGTGATTACCTCTGCATCTGCGTTGGCATCTGTTTGTTTGGCTCTTCTTCTGGTTATTGATGTTGTATTTTCATTTCTTCTTGTAAGTGTTTTTCATTTTTGATCTTTGGTGTATGGACTGTGGCTCTACTTTTTTTGGTGTTTTGTTTCTGAATCACTGGCTGGTTTTGTTTCCTTGTAGATGTTGTTTTTTTGGCATATCCTTTTGAATATTTTCATCGCGACACTAGTTTTTATTCTTGTATTGTGAAAAAATTCTTAAATATAACAACAACAGCATTTATTTATATAGCACATTTTCATACAAATGATGTAGCTCAAAGTGCTTTACAAGATGAAGAAAATTAGGCAACACTAATTAACAAAGAATAAAGTAAGGTCCGATGGCCAGGTAGGACAGAAAAAAAAAAAAAAACTCCAGAGGACTATAGAAAAAAAAACAAAATCTGCAGGGGTTCCGAGGCCACGACACCTCCCCGGCCCCACTGGGCATTCTACCTAACATCAATGATCTCAATCAGTCCTCATGGTTTTCAGGCTTCACGTGGTGGAAGAGTTAGATGATGATGGTCATGTGGACCCCTGGCCTTCAATCCATCAATGTGCTTTGATCAGGTGGTGGTGGACCAGATCACCACAACAGAAATCTGGAAAAAGAAGAGCAGAGAAAGTAGGGGTTATTATGAATTTTGGAGCCATGAAAAAAAAAAATTTAAATGCATATACAGAATATCAGGGTTACACTAAAATGAAGCTATAAGAAAGCCCTATTAAAATAATATTTTTTAGCAGTTTTTTAAAGTGCTCCACCATATTACCCTGGTGAATTTCTATCGGTAAACTATTCCAGCATAATGCATATTAGGTGCATAATGGCAGAAGGCATAAGCAGTATTTTAAAGTCAATTCTAAATGGCTCGGGTTACCAATGACGAGACATCAAAACTGGAGGGATTTGCTCGGATTTTCTTTTCCTAGTTAAGATAAAGGGATTTTGTGAAGACCCCCAGTGAGATAATGAGATAAGAAGACTACTGTTTGTTAGGCCAAGTGAAAATTAGTGGACTGTTTTATTGTATGTATATTGTCTTTCAATAAATGAATTCAATAAATAGTTAAATGTTCACCTTTAGTTCTTGAAGAAAAACTTAAATTGCCAATCAAAAAATATTCTGTAAGAAGAATTAGAATCCCCAGACCTCCTACCTAGTTAAAAACAGACAAAAGAAAAACTTTCCTCACAAGTAACTGGGAAGAAAACCCCTTCAACTATCATTGGAAGGCCAGACCTGACAGGTGGCTTCCGCGCACTGGTCCTCCCATCTCTTTCTCTCTCCATCTCTCTGAGTTTCCATATCTCACAGTTCACGTGGTCTTCATATGTCAATCCATTTCAGTCACATTTCAGTCACTCAGGGACTGAATCACACCCTCCTGTTCTCCCTCTCTGTTGGGCAGCAGTTTGGAAGTACAAGATTGCAGCTCCTCCTTACCTTTCAACACTGTGGAGATACAATAGAATCACAGCTCACACGAGAGATGACTCGCCTCTGTCTTATCCTTACTCTTGTTTCAAGTAAACTCAAAAACAACAGACTTTGAGTAGCATGAAAAGAAACCACACTTCCATTGGTACACATATGCCTTAATCAGCTTTCAATCATAGTCTCACTGACCTGGCACACCCAAGCAGGATACCCCAACTTCTTCATCTTCAAGTAGTAGTCAATAAATAAATAACTTAAATTGGGTCTCTCGCACTTTCTTGCCAGCAATCCCCTTGCCTACGTCCCACTTCGATTCACAGGAAAAGGTCGACGCATGCACATCCATGCCATTTACAGCACCGTACCTGCAGCACCTCTTTCCCAGATACATACATCCCCAAAGCTAATTAAATCAAGTAATCTCGTGTCACAACCAACCAAAGTAGGCCAGTGTTTTTTGAGTTTCCTTCACCCTTTTTTCCAGCCTCAGCTTTATTTTGGCAATGAAGTCTGCTTTTCAAGTTAGTGGCCAGGCTGATTTTTGATTCTAACCCTCACATGGGCTTTAATACCTAGCTGTTTACAGGTAAAGACTCAGGTTCCTTCAATGATGTTGTTGTTGTTCATCCAAGCAATAGAAGGTTGTGACAACTATGGGCACCAGACAGATTTTTCCAAAGCTTATTTTCAGATGCTGATATGAGGATTGAACACCACAAGGCATTTACATAATCCTCTCACCACCTGCTTTGTCTCTTCATAGTCTACCCAACCAACACACAAGATGCCTCAGTTACATCACTACCTGATTTTGACTGGTTGAAAGCCCAGCACCCCCAACACCTAAACATGAGAAATACATCATCTGAGATCAGGTGGCATTGTTATAAAATTTGACAGGTGACCTTGTAACAAGGAGCTCTGGTAAAGGTACATTCATAAGTACTCTTTTACGCAAAAATCATTCTTATTGTAGATAATCATGTATAGTACAGAAAACCGGTAGTATCTTACCAAGCATGTTTTTTCTTTCACTGACACCCCTCCATGTGTCTCAGTTAATTCTAATAAAGTCTCCAAGTTGGATTACCTCTAAAAATAGTTAAATATTTTATTTCTGCAACTTAAGGTGATATCAAGATGACCTTCTCATCTACCAGCACTGGTTCATTGTTAATATATTCAAACGAAAACCTTCTAGCATGGGAAATCAAGAGAAGGAGATAGACCTCCCAAAATTAAGACCATTGGTCGAAAAAGAAGTACTGTCCATAAAGTCTGATTACATCAAGATTGTATTTCAAGCTTACATTACTTTCTCACCACTGAAATAATGTTCAACATCCTAAAGCCAGTTCCCATTGTCATTGTTCCAACCATATGGACCTGTCCTGCACAAGTCTGTTACCTGACTGACAAGATTCTTCAACCTCATCCTTCTCTTTGCAGGTGGTGAGCCCAGATAGAAGCTACATGTGGATTCTTAAGGCTGATCCAAAGGTGGCTTTGTAGGTTCGTAAGCCACTAGGCATTACCCTGTGAACACAGCCTCAGTACCTGACATCATGAGCTGGATGTGAGCATCTCTGCTTCAGGTGAAGCTCTGGTAGTTTTTAATTGAATCGGCTCCTAAAAAGTATACAAGCCCCTCCATCACACCAAGGCCACAACACTAAGGGAAGTGTCAAATAAGTATTTTAGGTATTGGAGTCATTAATTTAAAAAGCAGGGGGGCTGAAGTGCTACAAGTTATCAAAATTATTACAAAAAGTTTTAACCTAATTAGAAACAAACCTGCAAATACTCCCTACATGCAATCAGTTCATTTTCTTAAATGCCAATTCATAAATTTCTAATCACATTGACAGACACGTCTGCAGCATGAAAGGAAAGGAACATAATTTTGTAAACTAAAC
This sequence comes from Polypterus senegalus, assembly GCF_016835505.1. Taxonomy (NCBI): domain Eukaryota; kingdom Metazoa; phylum Chordata; class Cladistia; order Polypteriformes; family Polypteridae; genus Polypterus; species Polypterus senegalus. Next base: position 44,164,986 of record NC_053168.1, read on the forward strand.
TGTGTGCTGAATGAAGTCAACTTTTCTGATTGTCCACAGTGTGTGAGAGCCGATGAGTGAAAGCAAATTTAGCTTGGTGAAAGACTCTTTCAAGCCAAAGTTTAAATTCTACTGATGTGCATTTATTCTAATGGGGTATTTTATAAGTAAAATGTATTATTTTCTCAATGTCTGTTTCCTTTGTTAAATGCTATAAAATGCTTGATTACATTTACACTACCTGCAGACATCTTCCTTCTTGCAAAATAGTTCTTGGTAATTATGCAGCTGGTCTAAACATCTTTGCCATTAAGTCTTCCTGCAAAAAAACAACTTTAGACATTATCCCTCTATTTCTAGGTGGCTATGAAAAGGAACTCTTTAAAATGTAGCTTTAGCTCTGCTTGACGTAGCTATTTCCATGCATTAAGCATTTAAAGTAAGCACTTTTGTGATGAACAGTTACTATTCTGTATCTCTGTAATGTTCCAACTGTGCCAGGCGCCCACAGAATATACACAGTGGGTGGTTATGCCTTCCTATATTGTCACAGAAGTTCATTCAAAATGTATATTCTTGCAGTCTTCCTTTCTGCATAGAGCAAAGGTTATATTTTCAGTTTATTTTCTTTAGGCCAGGTGACAGATGAATTCCATGTGCACCAATGCTAGTCCTAGAGTGTGTAACAAGGCCTGGAGCAAAACCACAAATATTTGATTGTTAATTTATTGCAACGGCCATAGCATCAACAGTACTTCTGTAAGTTAATTACCTTATCACAAAGCATGGCCTCTCATGATTCCTACAGCAGAAGGAGTTAAGTTCTGTTATACATACTAAATAAGATACAATAATAATAACTACATCTGATATACTTCAAAAAAGAGAAATTCTTATTACCACCAGACAGAATATGACAGCAATCAAAAATCCTATATCTAAAGATCCTTTTCCTGCCACGTTTTATTTTCTGCTGGTGCAGCACCCCTTACAAAATATTCACTATACTAATGTCCTAAACATAAAAATCCCACGTTTATGCATGTTAACCTTTTCAAACCTATTTTTTTCATATATTAGAATATTATTCAAAAGCATATTTCATTTAAAGTGGTTTCTGGACTAAAAGCATGATCCTTGGCTTGATTTTAGATTAAGAATTGCAGTTTCAATGCTGGAAAATCCAAAAATTCCAAAAATTCATTATCAGTCTGGGGTCAAACGAGATGACTAATCTCCAACGTGATTACTGCTTTTACAACATTAAGCAAATCTATAGATTTGTTTTAAGATAAACTCAATCACTTCCCAAGATTAAGTGAAAGAAAAAAACAAGAATAATGTTAAAGAATTTTTTTTGATATCTTACACAAGAAATGACTTCCATAACTTTCAACTGTTAATTTTATTTCCGAGTCATCAGAACAAATAATAGCTATCACAGTGTCCCTTGCAGTTCCAAACATGAAATATATGGCAAAATAATAATCAAATGGTGTACATACAAAACAACAGACCTCCCTAAACAGTCAGCATATAAACTTCATCTTGCAGAATGCTGACCCACATTTTCTTACATTCACTAATTATAAGTTTCATGTTCTTTTTGTGTGCTGAGACATTTATAAATTTAAGATCTTCCTGAATCTTAATCTAATTCTTATAATTGCCAGTTTGTTTTATCTATGCTAAGAACCACACAAAGGACCCATCAGCATCTAGAGAGAAGAGTGAAACAATTATTAAGGGATCTCTTCCTCTGCTATTGTAATGGACAATATACTTGAAAGTGACTTGAGCAGATTCATGATGTTTTGTTTCTACTTATTTATTGTTCTCTATTATAGAGGTTAATTAATGTAACACAAGACTACTGAAACTGAAATCTATTTAAGCTTTTTTATTATACACAGAGTGTTAGAGATCTAGACAAGTATGGCTCATTTGACTCATGAAATCTCACATACTGGCCACATGACAAGTTCATCTTTACATTATATCAAGGTTAAGAATAAAGGTAAAGTAAAGTTCATTAGCTAAGGGTGTATAAAGTCAATTAAATAAATTTTTCATGTTAAAATATACATTGTAGAATTAAACAACAAACAATATCTCATGAAAAAGGAGAACATATACAGTAACATATAAATGAAAGCATATTCAATATGAGTGTCTGTTGTGGAATCACACCATGATTTATTCTAGGCTTGCACTGTGGATTATGGGGATCCTTAGAACCAGCTTCCTAAAACCGACATCACATTAATCAACTTTTAGTCGTTGGGATTATCAGAATTGCTGATGAAATTGGTGATCTTTTTGCTGTAACTTGTCCATTTAAACAACTGAAAACTTCTGGCCATATCACATTTAGTGACCTTCCAGCACAGTGCTCTCCCCTTTTACTGACCGCCAGTGCTGCCTGATGCAAAGGGTTAACAGGTATGGCGGGTTGAGCCCCAATCTCTGGCTGTTATCAAGTTAGAAGCTCTGTAGTACAAGGTATCTAAATATTAATGATTAATTTGTACATTGTAGTAAGCGCTGTGACAAAAGAGACAAGTACACACACACGCACATACACGTTGATCACTGCAGATACTTGGCCCCATGTGTCTTCTGCAGTATATTTCTATTATTTTGACTACTGCATCACTATTTGGCATAACAACAGCAAATAGAGTTTAGAGAAAAATTGTGGCTTGTGTGTATACTATGTATATGTAAAAACACTGAGACGATATTCTGTCATGGCATGTTTGTATTTCCAATTAGGGGGTAATGTTAACTTGTTTTAGGTGTTTGTTTAGGCGTAGACTGGGAAGGCAGATGCTGTGCAGCCTCGTCTGCGGTTCTGCTGGAAAGGTGTCAGTGTTGTTGGGCACAATTACTTATTCAGGTGCTTTGAGCACCAAAGTCTGCATCTCCTTTGGTTCTTCATTATGAACTTTCTTAACAGCAGTCATTTTCCATTTTGTTTTCATGGGGTATGACACAGCATTTTACTTTGAATGCATATTTTGCAATTCAAATTTTTACAAACGTAGTGCGCTGGCACCCTGCCAGGGTTTGCTCCTGCCTTGCGCCCTGTGTTGGCTGGGAATGGCTCCAGCAGACGCCCGTGACCCTGTGCTAGGATATAGCGGGTTGGACAATGACTGACAGACTAACATTAACTCTGATGCTGTCATCGTAACTGAACAACAGACAGCACACACAGCACCTGTTCACTTTTACTTCTTGTCCATTGATGTCTTTAAATGCCAATGTATAACCTGATTTTAAAGAAACATTTTTGCCATGCAGCAGGTTCTGTTTATTTTGAACACATGCAATGTTCTATCTATACATGCGACATACATAAAGTATATATGTTTAATAGGGGTCGTTTTCATCTGCTGTTTACAGTTCAATACCACTGGCCCTACTTTGAGCACCACCTTCATTAGGCATTGGGCTCGTTTAGAAATCAGTGAGCTCTCTAGTTGTTCCTACCCACCTTTTAATACTAGAATCCCTGAAGCCTATGAAAAAACTCGTAATCACGGCCCACCTTAAATTCCTTCACACCTCTCCATCAGCATCTTGACAGCAACATGTAAATTGAATGTTTTTTTTTTTACTTTGGTTATATTCTTGAACAAAAGTGCATGTGTTTGATATTTGGACTAAAGTCTTCACACATTATACACTTCACGTCATTATTAGTATATCATGGAAAAAGTTTTTGCTTTAGGTAAGTGTTCAGCATTTCTTGCCTCGCATTTCCTTTCATCCTACACTGACCCAGATCTTTGTGGACACGGAACACACATGAAAAGCATGTATTCCAAATAATGATACACTGTATTATTTACCCTATATAACTCCAAGCAGGATGGCACGGTGGCGCAGTGGGTAGTGCTGCTGCCTCGCAGTTAGGAGACCTGGTTCACTTCCTGGGTCCTCCCTGCGAGGAGTTTACATGTTCTCCCTGTGTCTGCGTGGGTTTCCTCCGGGTGCTCTGGTTTCCTCCCACAGTCCAAAGACATGCAGGTTAGGTGCATTGGTGATCCAAAATTGTCCCTAGTGTGTACTTGGTGTGTGCGCGTCCTGCGGTGGGCTGGCCCTGCCCGGGGTTTGTTTCCTGCCTTGCACCCTGTGTTGGCTGGGATTGGCTCCAGCAGATCTCCGTGACCCTGTTTTTAGGATGTAGCAGATGGATAATGGATAGATGAAACTCCAAGCACATCACGCACAGATAAGGAGCCTTGGCTTGACTTTTTGCCCAATTTGAGCTCCGTCAAGGGTAATGATGGGGGATAGCAGACTGCTTGCTGCTTGTGCTGATCGACACATTTACAACACAAAAGATGCTGATGGAGAGGTGCGAAGGAATTTAAGGTGGGCCGGGATTACGAGTTTCTTTGTGGGCTTCAGGGATTCTAGTATTAAGGAAAATTTACACATGGTTGTCTTCCGATGTATGTATTTAGATATATCTGGCTCTGCAAGACTAGTGAGCCATGGCTTACTGTTTCATTCACCACTTCTTATGGATAGAAGATTTTACTTTGACCACTAATGGTGTTGCCCAATATACAATAATTTCAGGCATACCAGATTTTATAGTTTGGATACCTGGAATGAAAATCAAGCAGCCACTGTGAAACAATGATCTTAATTGTTGTGACTTTTAAACAATTGTGGTAAATTTTCTGAGTCAGAATACAAAATATTTCCATTTTTAGTCTATATATATTAAATATATTAAGCAAACACACACACACATACACACGTCACCCATAAATCTACAAATTCACCATGTTCTCCCCCCAAATAAAACACTACTTCTTGCTTGTTTCCATACCTGTTATCTTCTTGGTAAAACAGATCATGATTAGGGTGATCAGAAGTCTTATATTTCCCACGAAAATCTTGTATGTCAGGGCCAATTTAGAAGTCCAGATTCATTCTTGAAAATGTCTATTTGTGCAATAATTTAGACATGACTAATTTGTCATTGCAGTAACCTGTGCAGACATTTCACTGTGCATGTTTTTGCAGGCAGTACCTGAATGGTTGCACCTCAGTGCACTACATTTAATCACCAATCACATCATTCGTGTTCAAACAAGACAAGATCTGAACAGTCGGGTGCCCTGTGATTAGAAAGCTCATGCTTATGCTAACGTGAACACTAATAAGCGAGCAACAGCTAAAAGATCACTAGAGCTGGCAGAAAGAGACCAACGAGCACAGCACCTCCAGCTAAGAAGGAACCTGCAGCTATCGGTACCACTGTCAAGTACCACTGTTGACTGGTTTACACATAAAACTTTAGATTTTGTGGTTAGCATTTTGCATCCCGTTTCTCTTCCATTTCCATTCTTTGCCATTGTTGGTTTGATGTTGTGTGTAGCACACTGTGTACAGCGTGCTAGTAACATATTGTAGTCTATATGATTTAAATGGCTGTGTAGGACTTTCTTCTAGTTCTGTGAAATTATTATATATGTGAGCAGTATTAATGTGAACAAAACATATGGCTTTGTTTTCGAATACTGGCATTATAACCGAGAATTTGAAAATATTAAATAAATATGTAATTAATCATGATTCATTAGAAACCACCTAACTAAGCATCATACCCAGCCCCCTCCACATATTGAGTCCCAGAGAAAATGGTCATTTATTTTGTGTGATTTCTTTTATTTAAAAGTTCTGTTTAAAATAAACAAAGAGAAGTTAAGGTTGTCAAAGTTCTCTTATACTACACCTGGAGGTCTTAGTGCCTAATCTCTCTGTTTGTGTACTCCAGAATATTTGTTTTTGAAGAAATGCAGGATAGTTGTTCTGGTTAAAAGTACCTTTTTTATACCTTTATATCAATTAGTCATTGGCAGGGGCAAAAGCAACAGCATTCTGGCCGAATTTCGCTTTAGCCTTTTGTATATCCACCTTTCCCAGGGTAAATATCAAATCAACCTTAGGGCTGCTGCTTCCTTTGATGAGCAGTCCTTTATAAAGCATTCTGTATTCAATAGACTAGATGTCAGTAATGTTACTCAGTCTTTATTTGGAAGAGTGCCAGCTCATTAGCGCTTCAGTTCTTAGTGAATTGAAAAGTAAATTGCTATATTAAACAATGTATTGAAATACATAAAAAAGAATGTTGGGACAGATGAGAATAACAAAAGAGAGAGTTCTAGATGGACTGTGCTACAGAGATGGATGAGTTTTGCCAAAAGTATGATTACAAAGTTTTGGAATAATTAGAAAACCATCCTCGGGGAATATCAGGTATCCAGTGCTGGTCTGTGACAGAGAGAATACATGCAGCTACCTAGTGAACATCACCATGGTGTTGGGGGGCTGCAAGTACATAGTACCAGCATTGGGACATACAATCAGTAAAACTGCAACCATTTTCACAAAACAGTATTGGAAAGACAAGAACTCTTAAACCAGAACTCAGGAGGTTGTTGTTTCAGTTTAAAGAGTTGCCTAAGGCAATAAGTGGAGGTTTTTCACCTTATAAGAGTCCTGTATCTTGATTAGCTTAAGAGTTTTGCAGGTGAATATCTATAATAGAAAAAAAAAAATAGAGGAAACAAAATGAAATTAGAGGGTCATTAACAGTGACAGCTAGACTGAACAATTCACTTACAAAATTCATACATTTGAATATGAATCTCTAGTGGTACTCATTATACTTAAGTAGTACTAAAATGTTAAAATAATAATGAAAGTATTAAAAAATAAGCATATTTTGAGAAATTGCTTTTAGTTAATGATGGTACTTCAGCCATTCAGTCATTTTCCTAATAGTCTAATCTAATACAAGGTCACAAAATGCAGTGGCCTAACCTTACTGCATGAGGTGCCAGCAGGAACCAGTCAGAAAGAAAACACCAGCACATCATAGGGCGCTTTCACTCATATTTTCATATGGGACAAGTTTCAGAGTCATCAGTTATTGATATCTTTGGGATCACAGGAAATCAGAGCTCCAAAAATAAAAACAAAATGCAAACAGAGGGAAAATGTGACAAATTTATGGTACAGCTGAAGGGATTTGTACCCAGGCCTAAACTCTGCAATTTATTAAATAGCGTTATTACCAGTACCACCCCTTCCTATACGCACATCACGCACTGCGTGTGGAGCCTGTGATTGAGGTACCGATGGGGGATGGAGCCCTCCTAATGGCGTTATTGCTGTTTCATGAATCATCAAAGTAACGTTGTTGACAGTCATCTGTTTTGATTTGTTACTATTAACAAGCAGAGAAATGGCTTAAAGTTCAACACCAATCAGGAGCACAGAAAAGAAAAAGGAAAGAACGAAGAATCAGCTTGTGCTGCACTTGGATGTGTGTTTTAGAAATCTAAATTTGTCCAACTTCCAGTAACCCAGCTAGCATTACATCAGTTGCCACTAGTGGTCTACTGGAGTAACAATGGAGTAGCATTATGTATGACAATTTTGATACTGACTGATTAACAGATATTATTTGCTGTTACAGTACCCAGCTAACACATGGTTGAGGATTATTTATTACCACCATACAAACCTCAGGACGTCTACACTGAAGCAGCACCTATCTATCTATCTATCTATCTATCTATCTATCTATCTATCTATCTATCTGTCTGTCTGTCTGTCTGTCTGTCTGTCTGTCTGTCTAGTCATTCCACATGCTCTTGTGGTCCTCATCATAGTGTCAGTGCACATCTTGGCCAGTCCAGTATCAGACCCATAGGACAAATCCAGGATAAAATGTATGATACCTTTTCCACCGTGCTGCCCAATCCTCTGCCAACTTGCCCAGTTCTCTATTCTGCCAAAACTCACACCATAATGTCCGCACTCCCACCTCCGTAATGTAATAACATGCACTTCCGTCTGTCTATTAACACATCCAGAGCATAAGTCCAAACCAAATCTTATCCTACCTCTGCCAGCAGAGTACCCAGTCCTTGGCCATTTCCACTGTATTTCATAAATCAGCTTTATGCAATCACTAGTCCTCTGATCTTTCTCAAGTCTTGCATCACAGTTTATCATTTAGCTCACCCACAGAGTCATTCCCACCCTAATTTTTGTCTGCACTTGCTGCCAGTCTGCCCAGTCCTATGCACGTTTGCCGGGCTTACCTCACCCGGGCACAAATTCATGTTGTAAGATCCATAGATTCACACATTTTAAAACAGAATTTTCCCCCCAAACTGTCTTGTAATACACCCACAGGACAAGTCCAACCTAAATCGTACTCTACCTTTACAATCAGGATACCTACATTTCCTTGAGCATAAATGTTACCCTCCTCTCCTTCAGGCCAACAAATTTCTCACTTTCTGATTAAATTGACTGATTTCACTAAGCCTGACAAAAATGTAATCTCCTACTGTTGTCTAAATCAGTGTTTCCTAACATTTTTTTCTGTAGTGGCACACTTTTTGTAACCAAAATCATCCTGAGGCACATGACTATCTTACTAGCCACAAACACATATACAATATATCCTATACACTTGGTCAACTGCCCGAAGGGGCAGCTATTAAAAAAGGAGCTCCGAGATCGGTGTTCTCAGACACGGAACTTAGTGAGCACTTTAGGGGCATCTCTGAGCTGCTTCGCCCCTTTGCCCACCCTCTCTGCCTTAGAGGCAACTCGTATGCCCATTATCTACCAGCCCTGTGAGGCTCACTGGTGACCACACACTCAGGGCATATTGACTCTAGCAGCCTGTAGACACATCCAAAGTGCTCTAACTTGCCAATCGTGAAACTGCTTTCAACTTCTCCAGGTAGACCTACAGTATGCTCCTCAGATAGATCTTGACCACCTTCAGGGCTTGTGAGTGTGTAAGCTCATCCTTGATCACTTGCCTGCTGCTAATTTCTTAAGTCAGGTTGGTTGGGTCCAAGCTCCTTTATCTTCTTTTTTTGTTCAAGGGAATGATTTATGAAGGGGTGTTTCATTAAAGAAATGACCAAATTATCTCTGATTTCTGAAGTTCCACTTAAAGTTGCCATCTCCATAAAGCCGCGCTCGCACATCTGTAGTTATTGTAATGCCAGGTGTGAACTACGAACCATTGATATGAACATGAAATAGTGCATGGATGATTGTCCAATCACATTAGATTAAAAACACTAAAACAATACTAATTTACTGCCAATTAATGTGGAGGTGTTCGGGGCACAGAGAGATGTGTCCCTGGAAAAATCTGAAAGCAACCAATTAAAGGCCAGCCCTGGGTATTTGCTTGCTCTCATTTGGCCAGTGTCTTTCACACAGGAAATACAGGTAGGTATTCACATAGAAATTAAAAAAATACAATTCGGAACCAGTTTTTAGTAGATGTTGACGTGTGCTGACACCAGGCACATTGTGCAAAAAAACAGCTTTATTTCACATTGCCTAAATAATTTAAATAGAGTTTTGTTTAAATATTTGGGGGTGTTTGTGAGCTACAGCATCCCAGCACCCCACATGGCAAACTGTCACTTGCTGTGAGTGTTGTTGCATTAAGGGACACGTTTGTACATTTAACCAACACACACAGGCTCCCTTGCTTACTAGTTAGTTATTGGCTGAATTGTGGAAAAGCACCACTGAAGCAGCTTTGGCATACAAAAAGTAATTAGATAAGATAAACTTCAGTTGTTGCTTCATTTTATTGGTAGCTAACACTACTGATTTAGTTAAGGCCTTATTCCTGTCTGCTGTCATTGAAAGGACAAAATGAAGTTTAGATAATTCATACGTATAAGTGATACATTCACATGTTCGTGTTTTAAATATCTAAATGTTCAACTTTGCATGTTCAGTAGTAGTTTTTATTTTATTATTATTAGTTGTAAGGTTATTTCTATTAGTTGTAATAGTAGTAGTTGTAATAATATTTATAAATTCTTAGTAGTAGTAATAGCAGTAGGAATAGTAGTATTTATTATTATTATTATTTATAGTAGTAGTAGTAGTAGAGGTAGTAGTAGTATTTTTTATTATAATTAGTAATGGTGGTAGTAGTATTAAAATTGTTGTTCATGGCATTGTTGTATTACATGTAACAAGCGATACAGGGTTAGGGCTATATCAGGTAACAAAGAATAACCGCACATTGATACTCTGGACCACTGTTATTATTATTATTATTATTGTTAATTATGCCATCATTTTTAATGGAAATCAATCAAAAATTTATACTGTAGCTATTTTTGTGATGTGTGCTTCTTTGTCTGTTTATTATTTATTAGTGCCCCAGATTAGCCAGGAGTGGCACTGACTGTTACACCGTTTGTCTTTGGTGTTAACTGCCTGTTGGGATTCAGAAACATGTTTCAATTTAGAAATAAGGCAAATGCCCAAGGAAATGGATCTAGCTAGTTATTTTACTATTTGGTGCTATCAACATAATTTCAGTTTTGATTTTGTTTAATCTTATTTTCCCAGCTATTAGCTAAAATGTAGCTACATTTAATGGCTATTTATTATTTTATAACTTGACTTGGAGAGACACAGTGGTGAAATGCCTCACGAATACAGCATCCTGTGTTCACTGTCTATGTGGAGTTTGCATGCCATAGAGTTTATACGGTCATTATTGTGACATTCATCCTGAGTCTGCATCTGTTTTCACACGTATGTTTATTTAGGTTGTTTGGGGGTATGTGCTTGAGTGGACTCTCCAATGACTGGTGCCTCTTCCAGGATGGGCTCTTGTTATGTTCTTGATTCTGTGTTTAATGTCTCTGGCCCCTATGGGTTTGATCATTTTATTTTTTGTTAGCTCATTCTGATTTTGTGCAGCTTTAAAGATTACAGCTAATGTAAAATGATTTTTACTACAGTTATACCTTGACATATTATGTGTTTTTTACTTGTTTATAATTATTTTTGATCCCTTGTTACACTTGTTATTTTGGTTGTGTTGTTTCATGATTGGCATTCACCGACCTTGATAAAATGTTCCATACTTTCTTGCTACATTTGTTTGTTTCTTTTTGTGGCAATACATTTTAGCTCCTACAAAGACAGTAAAAGCTTTCTAACAAATAAACTGATGTTTTTTTTAATTGAATATTTTTCTAAAGTGTGAGTTTCTTGAAAAAAATTGTTTGCAGGGGGAGTTCTGCTAATTTGACTGTCTCTCCATAACAGATGTCTATTCTCCATTTTACACTTAATTTTTATTTTGTTTTTAATTTTTTTGTAAAAAATCACAGTGGCATGTTGCTCAATCAAACAAGTAATAATAACTTAACAGATACAACCATTTACTTAGAAATCAATACAAAGGAAACAAAAAAAGCAAACAAAACAAAAGTCAACCCCCACACAAGAATGCAAACTTAATTATTAAAAAAATTACATATCAGTATAATACACAATTCACTCATCTCAAACATAAGACTTTACTACTTGTATAGAAACACTTAATACAATCTCACCAATTATGTGGTTGTGGCCATTAGTATACATGGTGGATTTGGAAAGTATTCAGACCCCCTTCCATTTCCGTACAGAGTGCTCAGAGACTTGCTCAAATAGTTCCATTTTTGTCTCATCAGATAGGAGAATCGTTTTCCTCATGCTCTCATACTCCTTTAAGCTGTCACACAATAGCGACTCTACCATAAACGCCTGATTGATGGAGTACTGCTGAGATGCTCATCCTTGTGACAGGTTCTCCCTCCTCAGCATTGAGCTTCTTAAACTTTACTAGAGTGACCATTAGGCTCTTGGTCACCTCCTTCACCAAGGCCCTTCTTGCCAAGTTACTCAATTTCCATTTCACAATTATTGAAGTCACTATGTTAGTGGGAACACTCAAGGTTTTAGAAATGGTTGTATCCCCTTGCTCTGATCTACTGTATGCCTTACCACAGTTTTATGGCAGAGGTCTATGGAGAGTTCATGGCTTAGTTTTAGTTGTCGGGCCTTACTGTATACACACAGGTATGTGTCTTTCTAAATGGCTTCCAATCAACTTCATTTACCGCAGGTGGATTTCCCTCAATGAAATTAAAGCAAATAGGATACACATGACCACAATTTGGAGTGCCACAGAAAATGGTCTGAATGCTTTTCTGAAGGAGAGATTTCAAATTCTGTTTTTAGCATATTTGCAAACCTTTTTGAAAACAACTTTCACTATGTCATAATGGGTTATTGAGTAAAGATTGATCGGGCAAAAATGGCACGTTTAGCCATTTCAAATAAAATCTATAGCACAAAGTGTGCTGATAGTGAATGGGTCTGAATACTGTTTGAATCCAGTGCCAATCATACTAGGTTCTGGTTTGTGTTCCTTCTCTTCCTCTTTATTTTGTGTGTTCTTTTGGTTAATAATGATGACATCTTTTACATATTTTTGAAGTTCAGTGGTGGTATAATAGCAAGTGGGGGTAAATGCCAAGAGGTGCTCTTATTCATACACCAAAAACAATGGCTGGCTGTTTTGAGATCAGACAAGTATTCTAATCTGTGCATTTCTTAATATTTCAAATGTCAATAGAAGGAATATAGAAGGCCTTTGGCGTGCTGCAGATGTGAATATCATGTGCCAACATTTTCATACAGTATAGATTAAGCCCCTCTACTGTGTCTCAACTACAGGCAAGGTTTTATCAGACTGGCAGGACAGTTCACCATCCAAGATCCTGTGGCCCACCACAGCAGGAGTGACATATAAGATACGTCAGATCTGCTACCCATATTTTGGTTGAAAACATCAGCAGAAGCCAGAAACAATGTCCACAATAGTGACAGGAAAATGAGGGACAGACTCAGTGCTGCTGCTCTTAAGGCAAGGCAACCTGTCAGAGCCCCTCTGCTCACATCTCCTAGATGTCTGATCCTACAGCAGGATAATGCAAAGTCACATACACATCTGCTGTGGTCACAGCTGTCCTGAGGAATAAATGAGGGTGCGTAGGTGCTGCCTTGGCGTGCATTTTCTCATAACGTTATTCTCACAGAGCACCTTTGGGATGCCCTGATTTTGGAGTTTCCTGAGATGTGACCCTGTACCTGAAAGTGGCCAACAACTTCATCAGGTGCCCTCATCCCACAACTGCAGCTTCAGGGGCTTATCAGCTGAATGCACAAGAGGACCACAAGACAACTGTTGTTAATTTCCACAGTTATCCACATTGTCTTCCTGTTGTTTTGGTTGTACTTTTTCTTTTTCTTAATTTTCTGATTTGTTTACTATTATTTGATGATAAACTATTTCATGTTCATATCAAGTCTTTGGCATAAACTCTTACTTGCAACATCTCAGTAGCTTTTTTGTCTTCAGTGGATTTGCCCTGTTCCCCTCTATAGCCTTTTCCCTGTCCTGAACCTCACTTGTGACATCCCTGTATCTGGTAAACCATTGATAATCAGGGGTCTCATGTATAATAACTCTTGGTGTAGAATCCACACTAAAACATGGCGTACAGACAAAATTACAAATGTGCATATGCACAAAAAAATTCTGATGCATAAAAGTGGGCGTGATCAATGTGAATTTTAACGCACATGCACAAGCCTACAGCCCCACCCCGACTGCTCCTAGAATTTTGCTTATTTGAATATACAAATCAATGTAAATAGCCTCTTCCATTCCGTGTTCTGTTAAAAGACAATGGCAAAAACATGTGTAATAAAGAAGAATTTCAGCAAATAATAACAATAATGTTTTATTTATGTAGTAGCGCCTTTCATATACACTCAAGGACATTTTACAATTCAATAAACAGATTAACAGACAATAGAAATTACATAGAAGAAAATGAATAATATTCATTGAAGAGACATGTTTTTAACAGGAGTTTGAAATGAATAATAGATTTTTCCTCACAAAGGCTGAGAGGAAGTGCGTTCCAAATTTTAGGGGTCATCACACTGAAAGCTCTGCCACCCATAGTTACTAACCTGTATTTAGGTACAATGAGTAAGCTAGCATCCGATGATCTTAATGCATGAGCAGTAAGGAAGCAGCAGCTCAGACAGATCATGAGGGGCTAAACCATGAAGGGCTTTAAAGGTGAGAAGAATAATTTTATATTTGATTCTTGAAAAAACTGGTAACCAATGCAAATCATAAAGGACAGGAGTGCTGTGAGCAGACTTTTTAGTGTGTGTAAACAGACGAGCAGCAGAATTCTGAACATATTGTAATCTATTGATATGTTTAGTCGGGAGGCCATAAAGCAATGCATTGCAGTAGTCCAGACGGGTAGTGATGAAAGCATGAATCAGTGTTTCAGTATCCTTCACACTAAGGAAAGAATGCAGATGAGCAATGTTGCAGAGATGAAGAAAAGCTGTCTGTACTATTGAGCTAATGTGTGGTTGAAAAGTAAGAAGTTGATCAAAGATGATACCCAAATTATGGACTGATGCTGAAGGTTCAACCAGGATCCCATCAATGTCAATTTTTAGCCCATGAAGAGTAGAGAGGACAGATTTGGTATAACTAATAGGATTTCTGTTTTAGCAGGATTAAGTCATAAAAAATTATAAAAATGATTAATTTCCCGAATGCAATCAGTCAGTGCAACAGATGAAGATGTTGCTGTTGCATCAACTCTTATATAAAGCTGTGTCATCAACATAGCAGTATAAGCTTAGACCATACTGACGAATAATAATCAAACACATGCAAAATGGAGGTCCTACTCAGTGAAATGGAGGCAAATAAAAATGTACTATTTGGTGGCTTAACCAGTGATATAAGCAACATAAGGAAATTGATGGAGTGGCACAGCATGGCAGAGGCACATAAAAGTTGAAGATCAGAAAGTCACCCAGTGTCCAAAATAAAAAAGAAGTTGTTAAGTCCTAGCCTCCTGTCTCAGTGTCAACACCCCGGGTGGAGGCAGAGGATTTCTGGGGCTCTCACCGTTTCAGGAGCAAGCTGCTGCAATTATTGGCAAGGCATTTACAACCAGCCTTTTACCACTGCTCGAGCTTGAATGTGGAGGTCATTATAATGTTGCTATTGTCCAGTCAGTGGGTTGGTGAGTGGTGTGAGAAGCTACGTCTTCAGCGGGCACCCACTGTCAGCTAAGTAATCATCTTATATGGTTACATCATACGGATAACTTAAAATTTTGACTAAAAGGGTAAGATTAAATGTCTTGTCTTACTGAGAAGCTAGCCATCACACACAACACCATTTTCAAGTTTGTTCCTAACACTACCATTTTTTACAATGAATGAATCATGAGGCCATCTTGCCACAACATTAATGAGAACTATTTTCGCATCACAGATAATTTGCCCACTCATAGAGTGGAAATGTCTTCTATTTACATAAGCAAAGTCATTTTCTGAAGGCACTTTTATAGCAATGTGTGTGCAGTCGACCACTCTGATTACATTTGGAAACCCGGACTTTGCTGTGAATTGTGCTGTGCCTGTTCAACCACAGTTTAAGGAAATCTTATATATCTGGAAGACAAGTGCATAATACCTTTCTATACAGCTGGCATAGTGCCACTCAGTAATGACTGAGAAATACCCAATTGGTTAGCCAGTTCATGTTGAAAAGCTCCTGTGGCTAAAAAGCCAAGGGTAGACAGAACTTGCAAAGGAGCAGGTAGAGCACAACTCCTCAAAATCTACCTTTGTAAAGCCAGCGTCAGTTCAGCATACAGCCCCAAGAGGGTAGCTCTTGGAAATCTAAATCGACTTAGAAGACAGTTATCATCATGGGCCAGGAAATTAGTAAGATCTCTAAATACGTGCTCGCTTCTAATTCATCCATTTGCGATGTCTTTTAACAATGCTAAAGCAGCTATGGTAATTGCAATAGTTTGGCTATTCTGTGCATGCTAAAGCAGCTATGGTAATTGGAGCAGTTTGGCCATTCCGTGCACCATTATATTGTAACAAATTGATTAGAATGAAGTGCCTTAAATTTGTAATTGATATGCAATTAATTTTGGTTTACTTGATAAAGCTCACGTCATGGATGCGAATCTAAAAAAGAAAGGGAAACCACACAGAAACAGTAGCACTGCTTTGAGGCTGGATGTCACCCGTTTATAAAACTAAGGAGAAACATGCACACACACAGCGTAAGGCTGCCACAAAAATGTGCGTGGTGTTACACAAAGTTTAAATTTTTATACATCTCAATGTGAGCATGGAAACGAACGTGTGCAACATTCTTATGCATATGCATCGTTTATAAATGAGGCCCCAGGTAACCTTGTAGAATGCCTGAAATTCATCCAGGAGTTTTTATTTATGCCATACTCTACTGGCCTGAAATGTAAGATTATTTTGCAAATGACACAGAGTCGTAAATGCTTAAGAGGCAGACTATGTACAGTATAAGTTCTTGAGCATAAGCACCACAAAAAGGATCTGAAGAAGGCTGCATGCTGCTAAAAAGGTAGAAACATCCAACGTTTAGACATAACTAGCAGGTCACACCTATCTGAATGATTAAAGGCTATTGTAGCTTTCAGCATATTTGTATTGTTCAACAGGGTTATTGTCTCATGCTCCCTGATTTGGGGAATCTTGACTTTGTTTTGTTTAAACCACCTGCCTTTGATACAACGCCATATTCAGTTTGCTTCTCTTTGGACTTCTCTTTCTTTCTGGCCAACTTTTCATCCAGGTACCACTCTTTCACCATGCCCCATGCTGTTTTTTAGTTTGCTTACTGCAGCTTACACATATTTAGCTGAACAGCCTTTTATTTTGCTGCTTTTTCTTATAGTCTAGCACCTGCATTACTAGTTACTATGCCACCTTGGGGCATAGTACTTGCAACAAAAAAATATGATTTAAACACAAATTTAGTTTTTTAAATTTAAATATTTTCTAGGATACCATAAATGTTATGATATAGATGGTATTATTCTGGAGATATTATATTATACAGATACTTGTAGTGCCATTCACTGAGCCATGAGAATTGATTTACTGCGCACTAAATGCATTTGCCAGCTGGTGAAAATACCATGGTGTTAACAAGTAAATGGCTTAGTGAATACCATGGTATTCTTAAACAGGCTCATTAATAATTCTAATAGCTGTGAAATTTCATATCAGATTCGCTGAAGTATAAAGATTTTACTACCAGGATTACTCTGAGCTGCATTTTCCACAGCTGGAATTCCCATGGCGTTTAGGCTTTTCCATGGGCCTGAATAGGCTCTTGTTTAGAATTAAACTTGGTCTTCCAAAAACATTCAGTTTTTATTTCACAGCTCTAAGATAAGCAGCACAATAATGACAATATAAATTATATATAGGAAGCATATACATTTTTTTTTGTAATCACAGTATCAGAAATGATTTGCCTCTTTGGCAAACATTTACACTTTATACAGTATAATCTGTCCAGGCACATTTTGTCTGGCTATTTGTATTTCATCAATAGAAGCACTAGAAATGTCAGTCTCATATTACCATTAATGAGGACGGGTAGAACCGCAGTTATATTACCTGTGTATTTGTGTTCTGCCACAGAGTAAGTGCTTCTGCTATGTGTGAGTGGGTACATTTAGGGAGCATGAATGCCTGGCTGCATTTGCGTCTAAAAGACAGAGACCTCCACTCGGGTTACCTGTTGTTAAAGTGGTTTGCGTTATTTTTGCAAACAGACAAACATTAGAGAGTGAACCAGGAGAACAGACAAAATCCAAAAAGGCATCCAAACCAGGAGATCAAAATGTATGAGCATCAAGGCCAAAATAAGATCAAGGAAGTCACTAACCAAGAAAACCTTAGCAAAAGAGTTTGAATGAGCGATTTAGAATCTACAGCTTGGATGAGGATGTCATTTCCTGGGGTCACAACCTCAGAGGACACTCCCCTATCAACAGGCATGTTTGTCCTAAAGATGGCATACTTCTTACACTTTAGGTGCTCTGTACAAACAAATGAATACTTTTTCCCAGTCATGCAACCCACACCATGAGATAGACAACACAGCAAGTAAACATGGAAGAAAACAAAGATGTCTTAACTGCTGTCTCCATCTCCATTTTCTCTGATGCATTTCACTCTTCTCCTCCATCTACATATGTTATCTTCACCTCTTCAGTTCACTGGATGTTTTTTGCATCATTCTGAGTAAACTCTGTACATGTAAATCCCAGAGATCAGCAGTTACAGAAATACTCAGACCCGCCTGTCTGGCACCAGCAATGATGCCATGGTTGACATCACTGAGAAGACATTTTTCCCCATTCTGGTGTATGCTGTGAACATTAACTGCAGTTCATAACCGGTATCTGTGTGATTTTAAACATTGCACTGCTGCCACATGATTGGGTGATTAGATAATTGCATAGATAAGCAGGTGTGCAGGTGTTCCTAATAATTTGTCCAGTGAGTGTATGTGTGTTAGATTAAGATGATGATGACTCTGAACATGAGTATACTCTGCAAAGGACTTTGTTGTATTCCAGTGTTTGCGTTTGTTACTGGGATAAGCGCTCAACTCCATGACCTTAAAATGGATTAAGAAAGTTTTAAAACTGATGAATGGGTTGCTTAGTATGTATAGGCTTGTATGAAATGTAGTAATATAGCCCACTAAAGTAAGGCTTTGTATATCTTCAAACACTGGCATTCTAAATACCTTGTGTGTTATTGCCAGCTGAGTAGTCTGCCACCCCAACATCACAAGCCTGACAAGTGTGGCATACACTGAAAGGTGTCACCTGCTGTGCATACTACAGTGCCATTTAAGGCTTGATGGGTGCTGCTAATTTACCACTGCTATTCTGATATCCTTATATTGATATGCTTATATAATTTGACTTTCTCAAGAATTTCAGTATGTTTTTCCCAGTAAATCACAATTTGCTAGACTGGCATGTTAATTGAAAATTATACTTAACATCATGTAGAATTACTCAGATGCACCTAACATGCTTAAAATACACACAATTATTTAAATGTGTAAGGCAGCATTTATGGCTGCATTGAAAATAATCTCACAGCATATATAGAATAGCTTGAGTCTAGTGATGATGTGCCTCTTAAAAAAAGTGTTTTATTCATTCTGCAAACAATAGCACTTGAGCAACTTTTTCTAACAAAGTCTTAAAATGAGGAGGGGTGTGCGAGAGATAGCAATGCCACAGAGAAATCTTTTTGCTTGCATTGTAACAGAGCAAAACAAAACAAAAGAAAAGATAAAGCATCAGCATTTTTGACAATATACATTTTAACACACTGTAAAGTTGAAGAAAAATTGTAATTCATGTAAATACCCTGTTCATTGCAGGAGTGAAAAGCTACACATGCTTGAACAATAAAGCAAATCGCTAGGGAATAGCAGAAAATAACAGCAAATAAACTGGTAGCCCATTTAAAATTTTATGTATTCTAGTTTCTGAGAAGAATGAATTTAGAAAAGCTCTGCAGTCAATGTTCATTCAAATGCTTCATTGTATTTTAAAACAGAGAGTTGAAAGATCAGCTTAAAACATAGAAAAATAAGTTATGACAGTCTTACTCTCAATCCCATTTCCTGCAGATCTCTGCCTCCTGCTCTCTGCCTCTGTCGCTCTCTGTTTATGGGAGTCTTTTTCTTCTTTGTAACTAAAAAAAATTATAAGTTTTGGACAGCCAATTGCAATATAATACTCACAGAACACAACAGTATCACATTAAAGTGTGCATATGTCTCTTCATCATGTACATTCTGTGCAAGATGTTGGCAATACAAACACCTTTATTAAATAATGTGTACTTGGTGAGCTTATAATATACATTTGCTGACAGGGTGCACTCGTACTGTATAGCAGCCATTATTCATTAGAATTGTATGAGGAAAGAAATTAAAGGTCCACAATTAATAGGCAAACTCTTTATGCCCTTCAAAAGAGTTATGTTTCTAGGTACATAGAGCTCAAAAATGCTAAAAAGTAACTATACAAATGCCATGGATGTCAGTTAGCTTTCAAAAATGTACCCACATGGACACATTCTTGCATGTACACATGCACTGTATATTTATTTATTGTCAGTCACACACACTTAGATGACATCTTGAGGGTTCTTGTGAATCATGTAAGTCACCTATTGAGAGTGAGATGCTGTAGCTCAGAACAGAAAGCCCTCGACCAGATGAATATGGATGTCATTTCTTTCTTCAGACCAGAAATGCTGCCTCATATAAGAGTCAACAATTAGTGTTCAGCCAGGAAGCCCAGTGTTATGATACTCAAGAGTACCTATGCATAAAAATTCCAATAGTACCTCACAATGCCCTCTAGAAGGGAAAACTGTCAAAACCTGGCTAGTAACATGGGCAAACACAGAAACATTATAGATTAAAAAAAGATTTCTTCTACTTCTTCTTCTTCTTTCGTCTGCTCCAATTAGGGGTTGCCACAGCGGAGAATCTTCTTCCATATCTTGATGTCCTCTGCATCTTGCTCCATTACACCCGCCATCTTCATGTCTTGCTCTGTAAGAAAGGTAAACTCCATGGAGCACCAAGGTAAAAAGGAACTGCATGAAATAGCAAAGGCAATCCAAGGCAAACAAGTTACAATCACAAGTCTAAAGAATGGTCGAAAAACAAAACAAATATATTAAAAATCTAGTAAATCATAAGGCACATGAAAAATGATAAAATCCAAGAAACTCGCCACTCCCAAGCACATCTGAATAAACCGCTAAGGACTGTAGGTTGCAATCACCTTGGAGAAACACCCACAAAATACTAGGAAAATAACACAGGGAGTAAAGCAAATTAGCAAAAGCAATTATGTTAAATAAAAGAACAAAAACACAAATCTGAACACCCAACCAGGGGAGGAACCCAGGCTGAAATATAACACTGTACCTGATTGTGATGAATCTCAAAAGTAAGAAGTGACTTTAACAAGAGTAACCATTTGTTGATCTTGAAGTTCTTCTTTCATTATATTTTGATTACTTCTCTGATACTCATTAATAGCCATGACATACCATGGACATGAATCAACCCTTCAGCTTGACTTGTGATTTATTTATAAAGAGTGTGTGTCTGTCCAGCCCAGAAGTGAGAGGTGGAGTTGGGGTAAGGGCTCCACCTCCGAGGAAACAGAAAACTAAACGTCTATGCAAGAAAGTGTGTGTGTCTGTCTGTCCGGACCAGAAGTGCGAGGCTACTACAGCATAAAGCTCAAAGAGGCAGCAAGGCGGCCCCAAGTAACGAGTCGGGAGAAGAAAGAGACTCTGTTGCCAAAGTAAAACTGCAGAGAAAAGAGAGAATCTCTTACGCAAGTGAGACGAGCACATCGGCAAAACGGAATCTCTTTTACTTTTCCTCAAACCCCTAATACACAAGCGATGCGAGTACGTCAGCACAACGAAACCTAGGAGAGAGACGCCCAGAGTTGTTCCTTTCAATTACCTGACATCTCTACATTTCATTTTTCTTTCTGACAATTTCAATAGTTTCTAGGACCCTGGGCTTTTTACAGCATGGGCTTACACAGCTATTAAAGACACTGTGTGTGTGTGTATATATATATATATATATATATATTGTCACGCTTGGGTCACAGATTTGCAAAGAGACACAGATGGTTGTAGAAAACAGGAATTTTATTCAAACACTGCAAACAAACATTTGTTTCTTTTTCAAAAGCTTAAACGTGCTCCATGACAAGTCAGAGATGACAGTTCTGCTAGGAGCCGAGAATGTCAGAGAGAGGTAAAAGCAAACAATCAATTCCAAAACTGACAGGCGCTGCACAAGGCTTTTAAGCTAGCGGAGTATCACGCGAGGCTTGTATTATGTGTTATAGCGCAAGTGAGAAGGTAAGGAGCAATATGAGGGTAGTCTGTGTTTCAGGGGTTGGGGTTTTCCCAGGGGCGTCTGTATCTTCTTGGTGTGCGATCAGCCCTCCAGCTCACACCCTCCCCCTCAGCTTTATTCACATTCCTGTGAATCAAGCGACTCTCTGCACTAGGTTCATCTAGTCGTGATAATATGTCTGCGTTGACGTGTTCAGAACCTGGTCGATGTTTTACTGTGAAACTGTAAGGTTGTAAGCCCAGAAACGATCTCATGAGGCGAGAGTTTGTATCTTTCTGTCGGTATAACTATTGAAGTAGAGCATGATCAGTTACCAAAGTGAAGTTTTGTCCCCAGAAGTAATAGCAAAGCGCTTCCACAGCCCACCTAATTGCCAAGCATTCTTTCTCAATTGTAGAATAATTATGTTCCCTAGGAAGTAATTTCCTACTCAAATATGTGATTGGATGTTCTTCTACATTTAAAAATCTGTGACAGGACTGCGCCCACACCAAATGCACTTGCGTCTGTTTGCAAGATAAAATCTTTTGTGAAATCCGGGTTCCTTAGAACCGGGTAAGAAGACAATGCTTTTTTTAAATCGCTGAAAGAACGTTCGCAATTTTTTATCCACAAGATAGGTCGGTTTTTTCTACCTCTAGTAAGTTCTGTAAGAGGAGCAGCTCTATGTGCAAAATTTGGAATGAATCTTCTGTACTTGTTTCTGTGTCTCAGGTCTCGGGTAAACAAGCATTTCTTCTATTTTCCTTAACTGTGGCCTAAGTAAACCCTTGCCCATAGAATAGCCTAAGTAATGAGTCTCGGACATGCCCAGTTTACATTTCTTAGGGTTAGCAGTAAGGCCAGCCTGTCTCAAGCTTTCAAGAACGGCTTGAAGCCGCTTTAAGTGTGTTTTCCAATCATTGCTAAAAATCACGACATCGTCAAGGTATGCCCCGGAATATTCAGAATGAGGACGCAGGATCTGATCCATCATACGCTGAAAAGTTAGAGGTGCCCCGTGAAGACCAAACGGGAGTCTTGTAAATTTATAAAGTCCGTCAGGAGTCGCGAATGCTGTTTTCTCACAACTGCTAGCCTCTAAAGGCACCTGCCAATAGCCTTTTGTGAGATCTAGCGTGGAGATATAGCTTGCCTGACCTAGTTTTTCCAACAGTTCATCGACACGGGGCATGGGATAAGCATCGAATTTAGAGACCTTATTCAAGCGTCTGAAATCGATACCGAACCGAACCATCTTGCTTTGGGACTAATACGACTGGGCTGCACCAGTCACTTTTACTTTCACAAATTACACCCAGTGTCAGCATCTTTTTTACCTCTTCGCAGACAATATTTCGCCGCTTCCGGTATCCAGAACAGCCGCATCTGTACGCAAACATCAGGTTCAGTAGTGATTTTATGTTTTGTAATGTTAGTCTTGCCTGGTAAATCTGAAAAGACATCAGTGTTCTGTTCTATCAAAGATAACAGTTCTGTCTTTTGCGTGTCAGTAAGATCGTTACCAATGGTAACATTGGTCTGATAAACAGCAGCCAAGGAAGAGTTAACCTCTTGCCAGTCATGCCATTCCTTCAAGAGGTTAATGTGTAAAATCTGGAATGGTTTGCGCCGGCCTGGTATTCTAACCTTGTAATTTACCGGACTCATACGCTCCTCAATAATGGAGAATTTGTGTGGGTCGGACAGAACCAGTACCAAAACACGATCACCAGGTTTGAATTCACGGAGCTTACTGCGCCTATCGTAAAGACACTTCTGAGTTTCCTGTTCTCGTTGTTGATACTCCACAGCAATAGAGGAAAGCATAGAAATTCTGTCTTGCAATGAAATTAGCCGATCTACAAAGCTTGGTCCTTGAGCTGCTCTCTCGTTTCCTATCCATTCCTCTCGTACAACATCCAGGATGCCTCACGGTCACCTGCCAAATAACAACTCGAACGGACTCAAGCCAGTGGACGCCTGTGGTGATTCTCGCACCGCGTACAAAACAAAAGGCAGGACAGTGTCCCAGGTTGTGGGATCTTTATGAGCAACTCGCCTGATATATATATGTACAGGGTGGTTCAAAAAGATTCATCCGATTTCAAAGTACCATATTTTTACAACTGTGAGGCACTGACAAACCAATCACATGCCAGTTGAAAGAGGGAGTCATAAAGTTTCTGACTGTCACCAGAAGATGGCTCCCTTCATCACTGGATTAGCCCTAAAGGAGCCCACGATTTGGCACTCCACTTCTTTCTCCGAAGATCACCAGATCTCATGCCGTGTGACTTTTTTTGTGGGGGTACATTAAGGATTCTGTTTATGTGAAATCACTCCCAACAACACTGGGTGATCTCTGAAATCGCACTGAAAAAGCTGTGAGTACAGTGACACCCAATATGCTCAATCGAATATGGGATGAATTTGATTATCGCATTGCCGTTGTCTGTACAGCTGGAGAAGGTTATATTGAGCACTTGTAAAGTTATATAATAAACTTTATGCTCACCTAAACCATTTATAATTTACTGCATGTTCTGTAATCATTTACAAGTAAAAAAAATCATTTTGAAATCATATTAATCTTTTTGAATCACCCTGTATATAAAGGTATATATAAATTCAAAATTTAATTAATATAAATTCAAAATTCTGTTACATTTTATTGTACTGTATCTGTAAATTGGTTCAGCATGGTGTGCATGTAATGGTAATCACCATTAGTATTGATCGACGAAATTAGACAAAGCAATTGTCACGATAAATATGCTGTGTTCGCTGGTGACCTGGTGAAAAATTTCCTGGAAATCCACCATGAGGCTGGCTTAGAGCTTTATTTCCACTGCCCCATGATGCTTTGCAAGGCCAATGTTATACCACAGAGCTGTATCAGCCATGCACAGAACTTTCACACATGCATACTATAATTGGTACAAAATAGCACAGATTTAATACAATATCTTATTCATATTTTATCTTTATTTCTGTACTTATGTGTGACTTCACCAGGAATTCCAATTTGTTTGTTGGTTTGATGCCTTGTGCTGTTGGGGCATGGTTACATCTGTGTGGGTTATGGTTATATGTGTGTGATGACATGGTGGCTATGTAATGAAGGGATGACTCTCTCATAAAAAAACTGTTTCCCTTGACAAATTAATCTTTTTTGTGTTGTTTAGGTTTCTTGAATCTTTTACCTCATTTCCTTTTAAGTCCCTTTACTTTGTTTGCCAGTATTCCTATAAGTGTATAACAACTGCCCAACTGACATTTATACCAACAATTTCCTAGAATATTATAGCTGTATGGAGATGGATTGCTTTGCTGTATTGTTCAAATCCTGAACCACAGGAAAGAGATAGAGAGACGAAAAATGCAAGTAGGGTTAGGGATGCATTCCAGTAATCTAGCCCAAATGTTACAATGGAATTTAAACACATTTTAGAGATGCTTATTGGATTATGCAGTTTCTTGTTTGTTTATTAAAAATGGCTTGCCAGGAAGAAACACAATGAGACTAATCATCATATTTATCTGGGCATCCTGAGGGATCTCAGAGAAAGCTCGAACAGCATTCTACGGCAGCTGCTGGCTACCCTCTTGTATGAGTCTATGAAGAAAATGCAGAATCAAGTCTTGCAAATGAATAGAGAAAGGCTGTTCTTCCTACTCGTATATACTGTATGTATATACAGTAGCACTGAGTAGAAGCAATTGCGTTATATAGAAGTGCTGTTTTTATATGTGCAGCAAAGGAAACAAGATACAATCCCAGAGGGAGCACAGATTGTAAATCAGAAGCCAGAGAGTCAAATCCCCCTAATGCAGAGTGCATGGGTACTGTAGCTTAACACTTACTGGGTAACATTCCACAGAAAAAGAAAACACCAGTGAAACTAAAAACAAAATGTTTTGAGCTCATGCTATATTAATATGCAGTACAGGCTCACAGATGGTCTCTTTTATACCTTAAGATTTAAAAACTGTACAATACAAATGTATTATTCCCAGAAGGTGGATTCTTTTGTGCTATAGTGTAGTACAAATGATTTAGGCAGGATAGACGCTTCAACAGTGCAATCAGTGCTGCAGGTATATTGTAAGTCAATTCAATTGACTTTCTAAAAACTGTGTAGCATTCTACAACTCACCTTGTATCATCAAATTGTCAACACTAGGTCAGATAGCAGGTCCTTTCCAACACAGCTTAGGTATAGTAGGAGGATCTCCAAGGTCACATTTTATAGTTTTATTGTGTGAGGTTTTTGAAAGAGATTCTAAGAGTAACAACTTACAGTAAGATTATACTTCACGCTCAGAACGCATCATGGCTACCACGCGTTCCTAGCATTTATTTGACGTGTCCTCTGAGCTGATCCTCAGAAATTGATGCAACGCGTGTGCGAGTTGCATTACCAGCAAAAAGTCGGGAGGCGCAGTGTGATGAAAGTTGGAATGTGGCGTCAAGAGTCTCGTTTCACTATGTACACAGAAAGCCTCTATGCGGATCCTATGGGATCGATGTGCGCGCTTCAATGTTTGATGAATGGTTCGATGTGGTGAAGTGAAATGCAGACATACAGATGCATTCCTGGTGCTTTTCGTTCGTAATGACATGATACATTTTAAAAAGTCTCATATACCATCTTTTGTGCCATCTTTTTTTTTTTGCAACTTCACAACTGCAACATAATGAACAGCGCTGTATTTGAGCCACTGGGTTGGGGCTTTGTCAATTTGTAAGACACTTTAAAGAAGGTTGCCAGGACATGACATGATTGAGTTGTTCACAAGTTAAGTTAGCAAATGTGAAGGTTATGGCATATATTTAATTGTTTGATATGTGCAAGTTCAGGCCAGGTTGGCAAATGTGAATGATGAGCCTTCCTTTCTGCAGAAGTAAATGAAACTAACTGAGTACACTTGCTGTTGTGTAGCTTCTTTCATATTCGCTCACTAGGACTCAAGGCACATACATCATACACTACAGGGGATGAAAACATCTGACTAGACAGGGAATTACTCATCTGTTATACACTAGGCACATAATATTATTCTCCAGTGAAAATGCTGTTACTGCCCATGATAATTAAATACAATACCCACACTCATCCATTAATAGGTCATCTATGTGTTACATTTTTTAAAGGAAACGTTTTATTAGGTCCTCTCTATCTGAACACAAGGTGGTGTAACCCTGGACATGTAAACGTCAAAAACTCCACTTGCTGCAGGGATATCGAACTGTTGGCCGTAAGTCTGTGTCCCTATTACTTGCCCAGAGAGTTTGGACACGTCATTATTGTTATTGTTTAGCATGTGACATCTTCCACTCCACTGTTGCGAGGCACTTGTGCTAATCTCTGGAGATTTTAATTATGTGACACTGGACAAAACATTACCTGCCTTCTCCCAGCATGTGAATTGTAATACCCAGGGAAATAGGACTACAGTATTGACCTACTGTATACAAACATTAAGGACGCATACAGCGCCACCCCGCTGCCTGTGCTTGGGAAAGCAGATCATTACCTAGTTCTGCTACAGCCTCACTACAAACCAAGAGTGAGGGTGCTACCTACAACCACACTCTTATTTAGGAAGTGGTCCCCTGAGGCAGAGCAGGCTCTGAGAGACTACTTTGGAACACCAGACTGGGATATCCTGCAGGGGTCATATAGTGCGAACACTAAGGAGGTTGTTGACTGCACTACTGACTACATCAACTTCTGTATGGACATTGTAGTTCCAGTAAAAACAGTACGCTGCTATGCTAACAACAAGCCATGGATTACAAATAACATCATGGGCCTTTTGAACCAGAAGAAAAGGGCTTTTAAATGCAGTAATCAGCATGAGCTCAAGCGCGTGCAGAAGGAACTCCGAGTCCAGCTCAGGGTGGCGAAGGAGCAGTACAGGAAAAAATTGGAGCATGAAGCATGAAGGAAGTGTGGGATGGAATGAAGATCATCACTGGCTGCAGTTCGAAGCAGGGTGCCTCCATCGAGAGAGACGGAGAGAGCAAACCTGATAAACAACTTTTTTAGCAGGTTAGACCACCCAAACCCACTCTCACCTCAGAGTACTGCATCCTCCACCCATCCTTCTGCTGATACCAGCATAGGAGAGAGTTTCCCCCCACCCACAATTACAGCAGCCCAGGTAACCAGAGAGCTGAGAAGACTTTGTGCCAGCAAAGCAGTAGGTCCAGATGGAGTATTGCCACGACTGTTGAAGGCCTGTGCGTTGGAGCTGGGGAGTCCTCTACAGCGCATCTTCAACCTGAGCCTGGAACAGGGGAGAGTCCCGAGGCTTTGGAAAACATTTTGCGTTACCCCAGTCCCAAAGGTATCACATCCTGATGAGCTGAATGACTTCAGGCCTGTCGCCCTGATGCTACATATGATGAAGACCATGGAGCGGCTGCTGCTTCACTACCTGAAGTCACAGGTCCACCATGTCATCAACCCTCTGCAGTTCGCATACCAGGAGAAGGTGGGAGTGGAGGATGTCATCATCTAAATGCTACACTGATCCTTCTCCCACTTGGACAGAGGCAGTGGTGCTGTAAGAATTATGTTTCTGGACTTCTCTAGCTCCTTCAACACCATCCAACCTCTGCTCCTTAGGGACAAGCTGACAGAGATGGGAGTAGATTCATACCTGGTGGCATGGGTCATGGACTATCTTACAGACAGACCTCAGTATGTGCATCTCAGGAACTGCATGTCTGACATTGTGGTCAGCAGCACAGGAGCACCGCAGGGGACTGTGCTTTCTCTAGTCCTGTTCAGCCTATATACATCGGACTTCAGGAGTGGGCAGGAGGAGGAGTATAGGAACCTAATCAAGGATTTTGTTAAATGGTGCGACTCAAACCACCTACAACTGAACACCAGCAAGACCAAGGAACTGGTGGTGGATTTTAGGAGGCCCAGGCCCCTCATGGACCCTGTGATCATCAGAGGTAACTTTGTACAGAGAGTGCATACATATAAATACCTGGGAGAGCAGCTGGATGATAAATTGGACTGGACTGCCAAAACTGATGCTCTGTGCAAATCTATCTATCTATCTTTCTTTATTGCTGAAAAATCATCTCTAATAATATGAGACATTAAGTTATAAATCCATTTTATTAAAAATTATCGACATCTAATTATTTGTTGTTCATGTTCTGTTTTTTGCTCTTCACCTGATAGCATTCTAGGAAGACATTTTACAAATTAGTAGAGAATACTGAATGATACTTGACCCTGTGCTTGTTGTAATAGCTCAAACCAAGGCTACTCGCTGCCAAATTTTGTAAGAATATAGCTGCAGAGAAAAACAATAATATTATCTACATTTAGCAGAAAATATTTCAGAAGCGCAAATCTGTTTTATTTTGACTACTTTCAGGAATTGAACTTTCTTTTATTACAGCACATAGATATTGTCCATCACAGAAGACATCTTGTTCACAACTACTCCCTGTTGTACTCCTCACATACACCAGAATAGGCTTAACTACACTACAGTGACAACAAAATCATTACAACAGACAGATGCCCCTTCCGATTTTAGGCTTTATACGTTTACTTAACAGCCCTCCACCATTTCTTCCAATCACTGAGTCATCTTTCTCAACTTACTAACTGCCAGCAACCATGCATGATCCGTGACATAAAAACCTTCCCAAAAACTTGGCTTAGTAAACTCACATGCCCCTGCATGCTAATACATCCAGAATATCACATCATGCATGTACATGACATTGGTTCATCTAATACTGTAACATGACAACATTGTGACCATTTTCAATCCAGGAAATCAATAGGAGAACGTGAGAAATAATTAAAAACAAGAAGTAAAACATTTAGAAAGTGTACTGAATATTTTGTTAGCCATGACACTTAGCCTGAGGTACCCTAACACAGAATTAATTCTTCCCTGGGCCTAGAAGCACTGCACAGCTGAAACAGTATTAATTGTATTAGGCAACACTGTGTGAAAAACTAATTTGATATGAAAAGTGCATTTGTAATCAAGTTATAATAATAATATAATATGTTACTTGTGTATAGATTGGAGATGCCTTTGCTAATAATGCATACAGATTGAACTACATAAATTTGAAATTAAATCCTAAAATAGAGAATTGTCATTCAGAGTAAAATTTAAATCTTTAAATAAATAAGCACATACATAGATAGCTAAATAATATATATATATAATATAATATATATCTATACTAATAAAAGGCAAAGCCCTCACTCACTCACTCACTCACTCACTGACTCATCACTAATTCTCCAACTTCCCGTGTGGGTGGAAGGCTGAAATTTGGCAGGTTCATTCCTTACAGCTTCCTTACAAAAGTTGGGCAGGTTTTATATCGAAATTCTACGCGTAATGGTCATAACTGGAAGCAGTTTTCTCCATTTACTGTAATGGAGATGAGCTTGAACGCCGTGGGGGCGGAGTTTCGTGTGACATCATCACGCCTTCCACGTAATCACGCAGTACATAGAAAACCAGGAAGACCTCAAAAGCGCTGAAGAAAACATGCATTATATAATTGAGAAGGCAGCTAAACAATAAGAAGCGAAGCGAGTGACATATACAACCATATTCATGAGTTCTGCTACTGAAACAAAGCACGATGTAAACCTACACTTTAAATTAAGTTCATAGACAGGCTGCGCTGGCGCTTGTAATTTAGTGCCTGCCCATATAAGGCCGTCCGTCAGCGGCAATCCAATAGCAAACTGCCACTAAATATTCACGGGTTAAGGACTGTGCTTATGGAGTGGAAGATGAGATGGTCAGGGTGGTGTTTGACACAAACTCAGCTAAACTGCGAGAGAAAGTTTTAAGTGCCAGGACTAAGGTAACATTAAATACAGCCATGGACATAGCATGAGATGGCACCAGCACAGCTGGGAACCTTCGATGCATGTACACCGAGTGGCTCACGGAACTGGCGCAGTGCACAGATAAAAGCAACAGTTCCAAAGAGCTGAACAAAACCGAATTACACAATTGAAAAGGCAGCAAAAATATGAAGCGCCTGATACATACAAGCATATTCATAAATCCAGCTACTGCGGAAACAAAGCACACGTGGAAAAAGTCAATGTCCCGCTAAAGGAAGACAGTGTAAAAAACCCGTGCATGCAGTGTGTCAGGTCTCAGATAAAGAAGAAGACGAGCTGTTTATTGATGCAGTAAGAAACGAATCGATGAATGAAACCTGTCATCTTTACAACGATTGACAAACACGGAATGTAACTTGAACACAACACATCCTACAAATACGAACCTGATTGAAAGAAATAATGATAATCAAATCCTTGATGACAGCAACACTCAGTAACACTCACAAAACAAATACTGTATATTGACAGTCATGTTACGTTATTTTTAAAATGTTCCCTTTTCTTTTCTAGCTTTTTAACACACTACTTCTCGCTGATACGCGGTATATATATATATGTATATATATATATCCCGATCTACATACTCGAATAATGGATACTTTATTCGCCATCAATGATTGTTTTGGTAAAGCCATACTCAGTGTATTCATTAGATGAACGGTAAAAAGTAAGAGCGAGGGAGGATGACTTATTGAGGCATGCAGGCTGTAGTCTTGCGTCAACTCTATCTGAATTGCGATCACATTTGAAAAATATATCTTTTCAAGTTCTATTTAGTCCATATGTGTCAAACTCAAGGGCATGGGCCACATCCGCCCGGCGTAATTATATCCGCCCGAGATCATTTTATATACTGTATTATTGTTATTAATGGCCCGGTATATGAAGCGCTGGTAACACAATAAACTACAGATCCCATAATGCAGCGCTTCAGCTGCCTTGCCAACACTTACCGCGTTAATCAAGTCTAGCTTATGATGCTGCAAGTTATTGCGAAGCTAGCTCACACGATGCTGAAGAGAAAAGTTGATTCTGAAAATAGAGCCTTTAAAACCGATGGGAGGCTGAGTATATGTTTACTGAACCCGTGTGTCTCATTTGTGGAGCTAATGTGGCTGTAATTACAGAATTTAATCTAAGACGGCACTATGAGACAAAACATCAGGGTAACCTGAATGCAATGCAGAAGATACAGAAAGCAGAATAATTAAATAAGAATCTGACACTTCAGCGGACGTTTTACCCGTGCACAATCACAAAGTGATTTCAAGTGAAGCTGCTTTTATGGGAGACACAAATGCACCAGTGCAACTTGCCCCACTTTCCCTGTTGCCAAGTAATGTTAAACCAAGTCGTCACTACGGTGTTCCCAAATACGCACTTTGCTGATAAACTGAGCGCACTGAGTTTGCACGGCGCTTTGGTGACTTTGAAGAACAAAAAAAGTCCGTCTACATGCGGCTAAACCTTGTGCATGTTTGGTAGCACATATCTGTGTGAGAAGCTCTTCTCAGTGATAAAGACTAACAAAACAGCACACAGGAGTCGCCTCACTGATGAGCACCTGCAATCCATCCTGAGAATCTCCACAACACAGAACCTCACACCAAACATAAACGAACTTGTTGCCAAAAAAAGATGCCAGGCGTCCAGCTCTAAAATGACATATGAGCAAAGACAACTGAATGATTTGATTTGTTATTGCTGAAAGGAACACATTTTATTTATATTTCCAGGTTTTGTTATGCAGCATGTTCATATTTGAATTTGTATAATTTTGACAGGATATATTTTTATGGAGAGCAAAATCTTTTGGGATATTTAAAATCTAAGTTTATTTTTATATAAAATTACATAAGAGTAAAGAAATTTGAATGTTTGTTCTTTTAACGTTTACTTTATTTCTAACTTGTATAATTTAGACAGGATATATTTTTATGGAGAGCAAAATATTATAAGTTGTTTAAGGTTTGAGTTGATTTATTCAGGAATAATATTCCTGTCTGTTTTTACCATTCCTACCAAAGATATTTCTGTCGACTAAATAAAAATTCCTTCTATTTAAAATTTAAATAGAACTTGAACAAATATAATAGTTCATAATATCCACGCAGACTTGCACGTAAGAGTGGGAGTCATCCGTTTTAACAAGCAGCGTATTGCACTGATACGAAATAGCTGTGTGTGTATATATGTAGATATGTATGTATATGTATATATATGTTTATATATGTGTGTGTGTATGTATATATATGTGTATATGTATAGATATGTATATATATATATATGTTTATGTGTGTGTGTGTAAATATATATATATATATATATTGTGAACGCTGGCCCCGGCACAGACAGACGGACATAATTTTGTCACCACACACCATTTATTACATACAATATGTACAATGTTCTCTCACGTGCACCCCCAGTGCCTTCTTGCACCGATCTCCCCAAGTCCAGGCCACACAGTCCTTTTGCCTTCCTGGCCGCCTCCGTCCTCTCTCTCCAGCTCTGTCCACTTCCTCCCGACATCCACCACTCACTGGAGGGAGGCGGCCCCTTATATAACGCCCCCGGATGAGCCCCAGGTGTTTCCGGCATCTGCTCTCTAGCGAGGCGGAAGTGTCGGCTGCCTTCCTGGCAGCTCTCCGGGCGCCACACAAAGTCTTCCCCCCGGCACTTCCTGGTGTGGCGGAAGTGCCGGGCTCCCAGGATAATTAGGCACAGGGGCGCCGCCTGGCGGTGGCCACGGGTCCCTACAGGGCTGGGCTTCCATGCCCTGTACCCGAGGCCCCCTGCCTAACCAGGATGGACGCCCCCACTCTGTCTGGAGGAGGCACTCACCCTCCTCTGGCCCTCCAAGGCTTCCCGGCCGGGCTCCAGCCCCAGCCGAGGACCGTACGGGATACACCGGCATCGGGGCGCTGCCTGGCAGTGACCACGGGACCCTACAGGGCTGGGCTTCCAAGCCCTCCACCCGTGGTCCCCAACAGAATCAGGACGGATGCCCCCTTGCGGAGTGGAGGAGACACAAGCCCTCCTCACGTCCTCCAAGGCGTCCCGGCCGGGCTCCAGCTCCGGCGGCGACTGCACGGGATAAACCGGCATCGGGGCGCTGCCTGGCGGTGACCACGGGCCCCTACAGGGTAGGGCTTCCATGCCATCGACCTGTGGCTCCCAACAGATCCAGGACGGACGCCCCCTCGCGGTGTGGAGGAGGCACAAGCCCTCCTCTCGTCCTCCTGGGCGTCCCGACCGGGCTCCAGGCCCGGCCGGGGACCACAATATATATATATATATGACAACAACACTCATCACTCACAACAGTGACAAAACAATTACATTGACAATCATGTTACGTTATTTTCAAAATGTTTCCTGTTCTTTTTCATTGCTTCTTTAACACACTACTTCTCGGTCTGGCGCTTGTATTTTGCTAGTATATATATATATATATATATATATATATATATATATATATATATATATATATATATATATATATATATATATATATATATATATATATATATGCATAGGTCTGATCACAATTTGATATTTGGGTGGTCACCTACCAGGTAGCGCTAGTGGTTGGTTGCCTAGTTGGCAGGCACCTGCCACGCTCTCTCAGTTTCAAGAAGCAGATCATAGACACATGTTTCACCCAAATATCAGATTGTGATCAGATGTATGCATATAATACTCTGATCTACATCCTGTCAAGTAAGAGAACCAGCCGTCGTGGCACAATGTCTAAGGGGACCTGAGGGAAGCAAAAGTACATACAAAGAGATTTGCCCTAATTGGGCAAAACTCTTTGTATTATTTGGCAGGTACTATATATATATTTATATAAATATATATATATACATATATTGTCACACATGTGCTTGGGAGTTAACCAAAGGGACCAGGAAATTGCAATTCCACACCAGGCCAGGGGGCAGCAGGGTGCACTAAATCTTTCTGTTTTCTCTCTGCAGACCAAACACGAGAAATCCTTCCTGTCCCGGGCCCGAGGATGTCACTTCCTGTGAACAACCTATAAAAACCTCTCATCCTCCATACTTAAATAGTTCGGTTCTGGACTCTAACCTGTACACCTTGTACGGAAATCTAACCATTTTGCAGCCAGGGAAACTATATGGGTGGCTGCCCCAAACCTTTGTTGTGTGTCCGCTATTCCTTTCACTATATATATATATATATATATATATATATATATATATATATATATATATATAGTGACACTAGAGGGCGCTGACGCTCCTCAAACCCCACAGACAAACGTCCAATACACCAGGTACAAGCACCAGGAAATATTTTAATTATTTTCATAAATATAGATTGTGCCAGAAAGCACCACCGCCACCACAATAAACAAATCAATAATCACTAATCACAAGAATATTCCTCCTCTCCTCCCAGCAGCTCTTTCACACTCCCTCCCAACTCCGGCTCTCCACTGGGTCTCCACTTAGTCCTTCATATAGTCCTTGACCCGGAAGTGCTTCTCCTCTTCTGTTCATGTCACTCGTTAGCACTTCCGGGCCAGATGGAGAATTATATTTTTCTTAAGCCCAGAAGTACTTCTGTTTATCTGTCCACGTGATTTGGGAGTACTTCCAGGCTATATGGGAAACAAAAATCCCCTCGTCTCCCTGCAGCATCACATGGTGGCACCCAAGGTACCCAGCAGGGTTGTGAAGCCAAAATCCATCTACCATGATGCCCTGCGGGAATCCGGGGCGCCTCTATGCTGCAAGGGAAGACACCATCTAGTGTCCTGGATGTGTTGACTGGGATGAGCTGCCGGCCTTCCATCACAATATAAACTGCTCAAAAAAATTAAAGGAACACTTTGAAAACACATCAGATCTCAATGGGAAAAAGAAATCCTCCTGGATATCTATACTGATATAGACTGGGTAATGTGTTAGGAACGAAAGGATGCCACATCGTTTGATGGAAATGAAAATGATCAACCTACAGAGCCCTGAATTCAAAGACGCCCCAAAAATCAGAGTGAAAAAATGATGTGGCAGGCTAGTCCATTTTGCCAAAATTTAATTGCAGCAACTCAAAATTGTACGCAGCACTTTGTATGGCCCCTGTGTTCTTGTATACATGCCTGACAACATCGGTGCATGCTTCTAATGAGATGACAGATGGTGTTGTGGGGGATCTCCTCCCAGATCTGGACCAGGGCATCACTGAGCTCCTGGACAGTCTGAGGTGCAACCTGGTGGCATTGGATGGACCAAACATAATGTCCCAGAGGTGTTCTATTGGATTTAGGTCAGGAAAGTGTGGTGGTCAGTCAAAGGTATCAATTCCTTCATCCTCCAGGAACTGCCTGCATACTCTCACCACATGAGGCCAGGAATTGTCGTGCACCAGGAGCCACTGTACCAGCATAGGGTCTGACAATGGGTCCAAGGATTTCATCCTGATACCTAATGGCAGCCAAGGTGCCTTTGTCAAGCCTGTAGCGGTCTGTGTGACCCTCCATGGATATGCCTCCCCAAACAATCATTAACCCACCACCAAACTGCTCATGCTGAATGATGTTACAGGCGGCATAATGTTCTCCATGGCTTCTCCAGACCCTTTCACTTCTGTCACGTGCTCAGGGTGAACCTGCTCTCATCTGTAAAAAGCACAGGGCACCAGTGGTGCATCTGCCAATTCTGGTATTCTATAGCGAATGCCAATCGAGCTGCATGCTGCTGGGCAGTGAGCTCAGGGCCCATTAGAAGACATGGGGCCCTTGGGTCACCCTCATGAAGTCTTTCTGGTTGTTTTGTCAGAGACATTCACACCAGTGGCCTGCTGGAGGTCATTTTGTAGGGCTCTGGCAGTGCTCATCCTGTTCCTCCTTGCCCAAAGGAGCAGATACTGGTCCTGCTGATGGGTTATGGACCTTCTATGGCCCTCTCCAGCTCTCCTAGAGTAACTGCTTGTCTCCAAGAATCTCCTCCATGCCCTTGAGACTGTGGAGGGAGACACAGCAAACCTTCTGGCAATGACACGTATTGATGTACCATCCTGGAGAAGTTGGACTACCTGTGCAACCTCTGTAGGGTCCAGGTATCGCCTCATGCTACCAGTAGTGACACTGACTGTAGCCAAATGCAAAACTAGTGAAGAAACAGTCAGAAAAGATGAGGAGGGAAAAATGTCAGTGGCCTCCACCTGTTAAACCATTCCTGTTTTGGGGTCATCTCATTGTTGCCCCTCTAGTGCATCTGTTGTTAATTTCATTAACACCACAGCAGCTGAAACTGATTAACAACCCCTCTGCTACTTAACTGACCAGATTAATATCCCATAAGTTTCATTGACTTTATGCTATACTCTGATTAAAAAGTGTTCCTTTAATTCTTTTGAGCAGTATATATATATATATATATATATATATATATATATATATATATATATATATATATGTATATATATATTGTGGACCACCAGGGCACGTACAGCCACCCTAACCCCGATACAGATAGGCAGGACACCAATTGTCACACAGCACACTTTTATTTATAGATGTGGAAGCACATTCTTCGACCCCCACAAGAGCACAATGTCCACAAGACAAAGCTCAGTCTTTTCCTTCACTCTTTCTCTCTTCTGTCTGCCTCCACTCCACTTTCAGCAAGCTTTGTACACTTCCTCCCAATTGTGGCTCCTCAAATGGAGTGAGGGGGCTCCTTTTATTCTACTCCTGGGAGTGCTCCAGGTGGCTCATCAGTATTACCTGAAATCACTCCCGGGTGCGGTGGAAGTCCATCGTAGGGCTCTGCAGCTCCACCTGGCGGCCTCCACAGAACCCAATAGCTCTGTGCCAAACTCCAAGTCCCAGCGTGCCCTGCGGGAATCTATGGTGCCACAGCCACCCAGGAAGGTTGTCCTCTAGCATTCCAGGCAAGGCAGTGTCTCAGAGATGCTCTCTCAACATGCTGCAACATACTGTCTTTGAGGGTACACAGACAGCGTCTGTGATGCAGTGAGTCCATCAATATTGTCACCAAGTAATTCGCATATCATTTCCCTGTTTCCCAGTTATCTGGAAAGGACAACATATTATAACCCCTTAGTGAATGTCCATTCAAATGGGAGTTGTGAGCACTCCTCAGAGCACTAGAATATCACAGCTTTCCAAACATGTCTCTGTTCTCACTCTTACATTTTTCAATGAACATCAGCCATTTTATATTCTCCTTTCCATAAGGGGTTTCAGACATTTACATTTTATAGCCAATATATATTCCTTCAGAGACTTGCTGCCATTTTGTATGAGGCTGATACTGTTTCACCTTATAGCTTGTTCAGCTTTTAGAGTCATTATCAGAATGACTGGAAATGGCTGTGTATATGCAATAAAGAATTCCCTAAACTCACCAAAATGTTGGCATCATGACCAGTATTCTGAGATGCTGCTAGGTTTCTGTTTGTTTTGTAAAACCAAATGCAAGTGGCTTTTGCAGTCTGAGTTGGTCACTGTGTCAAATGTGATTGAATCTATATGTTAAATGTGTATATAAATTGTTTAACATGCATTAAAAATGGAATGCATAATGATAGATATCAAAAGATTTGATGTAGATGATGACGAGTCTATTCACACCATGATGTTATGTGGAATCTTCAGCAATTGGCACAAGGAACCTACAGGAAAGAGTATACCATATATACTCACGTAGAAGTTGGTCTTGAAACCCAAATAAACGATCATAAAATCAGACCCTGACTTACACGCCCGATCAAAAATATGACACTTTTTTTTTTTTTTTACATCTCCTTCCTCCAATCTCGCATCAGTTTCTCAGACACATTGACTTTTGTTGCAGCAGAGCAGTTACCAATTTCTTTCGCCACTTCAACGACTTTTAATTTAAAACCAGCTTCATATTTTCTTCTGATCAAATGCTACATCGTAGATAAGGGATTATTTTACGATAAAGGTGTATGAGGGTGTGAGATACAAAAACATAAATCAGTGCAAACGACGCTTCGGAATAGTTCGGGTATTACAGTGTGGTCACGTAGGCACAATACACAGAAAAGAAAAGGGCAGTGTGCTCCGTGGTTACTCTCTCAGGTGGACGTTAGCATATCATAATTTCTTGGACTAATAGCGTCACTTTTCCGTATTTGACTTATACGACTGACATTATAAAATATCAGAAATTATACGGTAAAATCAAACCCCGACTTATCCGTTGGAGAACTTAAATGCGAGTATATATGGTACTTCAGACTAATATATGTATAGCTGTTAAGAATATTTGGGCTTTGTTTCTTTGTTTACTGTGTGATTAAAAGCCATTTTGTAATAATAATGGAAAACGAAGAACAGAAAGAATAATTTCAATAATTATTGTTAGCCCTGCGTGTGAGTTTTTCAGCAGTATTCTACATTTGACTCAAAAGGACAAAAGGTTTACTTTAGAAAGCCGAACAGGAACATTTCTACAAATAGGCAATGTTCATAAATAGCGACATATTGCAATCCAGTAACAATTCAGATTTGTTATTAGCCAGATTAGTTACCATGCTGAAAAATTCAGTTATTTTAAAAGTATCTTTACTTTGGAACAGTAGACACAACAAGTCTTGTAGATTACTCCGTACAGTTTCGTTTTTTCTGTTCATGCAAGCGAGTAGTAAACCTGCAGTTTTATTTTTTGTATATGCAGTCTGGTATGCAGAATTTGACTTACTAAAGTACTAATCTGTTATAAGAAAGAAAAATCACACTTAAAACATCTCTTACATATGTCTCCTGCAGCACTTGTAAGTAAGATGATAAACATTTGTTTTGAGAGGTCAGAATGTAAGTAAACCCAAAAGAACAAATGGTAGTTCATTGTATCTCTTATTATCTGTGCATTCATCAGCAGAGGGAAGAAGAAAAGAAATTAAACACATAATTAAATAATAATCTGAAGGAGTTTTATTAACATATGAAATGATCACATTTTGGATGTTAACACCACAAGTGATAATTAGATATGATGTATGATTATGCAAATGTGCTCATAAGTTGGAAAAAGTCTAGGAAGTCAAGCAAAAATAAAAAAATGTTTGCTGAGGCTGTCCATCTTCATATCAGTGTGTACATTAAAGTCAACTGTTTTATCATAATGAATAACCAAATCAGATGGTATGTTTCCAAACTCAGTTAAGTATGAAAAATGCAGCCCTGGATATCAATGAATGAATAATTATACATGTTTTTAGCTTTTGCATCGAACATTTATGCCTCAAATAACAAAATGTCACTTGGAATTTTAAGAAAAGTTTAAAAAGTATGATTAAAAATAGCTACTGGATTGCAACTATGTTTTGAGCTACTGTACAAGTTTCCAGAAGAAATAAAAAAAACTAAAAATCAGGTTCTGTCTTTGTATTTAAGATAATCTAGAGAAAGCAAGCCAAGGTCAGACTTTACACTTAATATAATGAAATTTACCAGAAACGTTTTATTTTCTAATGAGTGATTGCAAAGAGAATGATTTTATTTATAATCTTTTTACCCATCTATCTATCTATCCATTTTCAAAACCGCTTTTGGGCGACAGAGAGAGACAGGAGGATGGTGTGATTTGCTTTCTTATTTTACAAATGCTAATATGATAAGCTACGGTGGGCTGGCACCCTGCCCGGTGTTTGTTCCTGCCTTGCGCCCTGTGTTGGCTGGGATTGGCTCCAGCAGACCCCCGTGACCCTGTAGCTAGGATACAGCAGGTTGGATAATGGATGGATGGATAATATGACAAACATGTACATTATGTAGAAAAACTTTTAAAAAACTTTTCTTGTACCTTGTTCATGGAGACCAGAATAACTGAGATGTTGTATGCTGTAGAATAAATAAGATCTTGTAAGGTTGTTGGGAAGGAGATTTGAAGGTTGAAAAATTTGCATCATCAGCACAACAGGCTAAAGGGCCACTACTGATGTTCATTCCATATCCAAAGATGCAGAAACTCTACATTGTTTGCACTACTTTTTAAAAACATTTCTTTCTGATTCTTGATCATTTTACAGTATTTGTTCACTCTCTGACAATCCTAACCTGAATTTTGATTATGTTTGATCTCTTGGTCCTAATCATTACAAAGCCCCTCCATCCTTCTGCAGATGGAAAAAGAAAGAGCAAAGCTATGAATTAAAAAGTATTCTTAAATGTAATATAAATTAAGAATGAGGACACGTGAAAGGAAAAGAGAATTGTCAAAAACTGATTTACAAAAGTAAAGACAAAGAAACTGAATAAGAAAAACAGACTGAGAATTCCGCATGCTACAAAGAAAAATGTGAAAATTAAAATCCTTGTCCAAAAAAAGGTACAAAGCCAGAAAAGGAAAAACAGAAAATCTAAATATTTTAGAAACTTGTATATGTATGTGATCAGGCCAGTTTTTAATCTCCCTCAGGAGACTGCACTGCCAAATTTAAAACAGATTGATAAGTGAACTTGTACATTTAGTCTTTCAACTAAATAGGGAATAATTAACAAAATTAGTAAAAGGTAAAAGGACACAACAGAAATATGCAAAAGGGTAGAGCCAGGTATGAGGCCTAAACAACATGACCAGGGGCTTCATGCATAAACAGTGCGTACGCACAGAAATATTGTGTAAGAACGTTTCCACATTCAAATCGCGATGTATAAAACCTACACTTGGTGTAAAGCCATGCACTTTTCCACGGTACCTCATACCTTGTCATACACAAGTTGTCCGCTCCATTTTGCAGACTGGCGGCACCCAGCGTCAAAGCAGTGCTACTGTTCCTGTGTGGTTACTCTTTATTTCTTAGATCCACATTCCTGGCGCGGCTTTATAAATACACTGAAACTAACCGCATATTGTTTATTAGTGTAATGCATCTGATTGTAGATTACCTGTAATAATATAATGGCCCAGTGAATAGCCATAGTATTCCAAATATCATAACTGCTTTAGCGTAGTTACTTTAAGTGCACCTTCTTCTTTTTCTTCTTTCAGCTGCTCCCTTTAAGGGTTGCCACAGCAGATCATCTTTTTCCATATTACTCTCATTGCACCACTCGGAGTATTTATATCACTGTATCAGAGTGGGGAATCACAGCAGCAGCTGATCGGAAAGAGAATTATCGGTATACATCATCAAGCACATGCTGCCAAAGCCACGGCAATACGTTTCAAAGCCTTTCCTGTACGGGCCTCGCGGTTCAGAAACAGTTTCATCCCAAGAACTATAGACGCACTCAATCAATTGCTCCTTGTAGAATTGTTTGTACTTATAAGTACAATCACCCCACTGTAAACTTGCACTACAGTTATAATATCACACAACCTGCGCCACTTTATAAAGCGCGTATTTACATATGATGACAATATCATTTTTAAGATGAAATGCAGCAAAATATGTTGATTATATTATACAGATTAAACTTTAACTTCATTTAAATAATCTGTATTGTTAATAATTAAACATGTGAGGACACGGTGCAGCAGCGCTAGCTAGTTCAGGTATTGTTCCTGCCTTGCGCTGTATATTTGCTGAGGCTGGCACGACACTGGAAGGTGGAAGATGGATAGAATAATTAAACACGTACTATGAAGATATTTCAATGTTCCTTAAAAGTTTTGAAGAACCGTCTTTGTAAGCTTACAGATGGCTTAACATCTATTACAGAGCTGATTGTGTGGCGATTGGGTATTTGGGGAAAAAAAAGTAACGACATGAATTGTAGGTTAGTACGTTTGAAAAAGACAGTACTGTTACAATAAATTATTTCATCGAAGGTCGCGCATGGCGCAGCAGCATCTTGTGTGAGACATGAACAATCACTGCGCCATCGTGTTTCCATGTTTAATAACATGCTTTCATTCCAATCATCATGAAAATGATATCATGTATACATCTCAGTATTTTAATTATTCTGGGAGCTGTAATATCACGAATGTAATGGATTCTTTGTCCTGTTGGAGAAAGAGAAAGAACAGAAGCACGTAGTGATTCACACAC
This sequence comes from Polypterus senegalus, assembly GCF_016835505.1. Lineage (NCBI taxonomy): Eukaryota > Metazoa > Chordata > Cladistia > Polypteriformes > Polypteridae > Polypterus > Polypterus senegalus. The sequence continues at coordinate 44,207,667 of NC_053168.1, forward strand.
ACAGAGCACATTGAAGATCAAATACAAAACAAACCATTTAATGTGCTCCTTTAGTTACAATGGGATTTGAGAAACTAGTAAATTAAATGAATTTAAGATGAAGTTTATGATGTTCTACTTTAATGACAAAATAAACTACATGATTAAAGTGGAAATTTCAAGATTAAAGTTGACATTTTGTGCTTTTTTCCCACTGTGTGCCTATTTTTTTTGCCTGTACCCTAATAAGCTCAGATGGTGGGCTACAACTCGCCTTTTCACGGTGACTTTGATGTATGACTTATTTTTTATTTTGGCATTGTCTGACTTTGTGAACTTGAGCTTTTGAGTTTCTCCGACATGCTATGTCACTCGATCAACTTCCTTTTGTTGTTTATTCCACTGTTTAATTCAACAAATAGTATGTTTTTCCTTTGCCTCCACTTGGTGTTCACTGAAATTCTTATATTTTCCCCCGTCCTTTTCACATTGTCTTTTCACAGAACGCTGAGCTTAAGGGCTATTTATATTGATTTACATATTCAAAGAGGTGTAATTCTGGCAGGAGTTTGGGCGGAACAGCACGCACGTGCACGAGCGTTACTTTTCACGCTGACCGGGATTTATGGAGTGGAAGAACGCGGAAGTTGGAGTACACACAGATTCCTGCATCTGGATTTTTCTGTGTGTAAGCACATTTCGGGTTTTGTGCTTACGTCATGTTATAGTGCGAATTCTACGCATGCCGTTATGCATGAGGCCCCAGGCCTTTACAATATCCACCATTTTGAGTTTTCTTGACTGTTCTTTTGGTTCAAGTACTTTCAATAAATACACATTTTTTCATGCCTCATTTTGTGTCGATTCACCCTAATCTGTTCTCAAATAACAGGTGTACAGTGTTTCACAAGCTTAATGGTTTGCTACATTCCTGAGACTGTAGCTTGTTTGTAACTGTGGCCTGAAAGGCACATCATGAAGGAAACCACCCCAAAAGCATGCTCTAGCAGTTGCTCCTTTGACAACAATACATTTGGAATAAAATAACATCATTCCCACAGAAATTAGACCTTTTGAAGAATGCTATATATATTTTGATTCATTCACTAGGTCTCGAACCCTCATTTTAAGAAGTGTAGCCTAATTTAACCATTGTCTTTACTATATAAAACCCATAGGAAAATGTTATCGTTTAAAGGTTGATCTTTGACTGCTCATGAGACTTAAAAGAGATTCTCATTTTTATTTCTCTTTAGAATCAACTTTGTCGCAGATGCTTCTCCTAAAAATCCTAGCGTTAAAAAAAAGGAAACATGACATACAATTGAGATAAAAGAAGTCAAAATTGAGAATTTGGATTGAAAAAGCATATGAAGTTTTGTGAGATCTGTTTCTACTCTTGTTTTAATCTTACGTTTTATTTTTTTTTGGCTGGCACATTTATCCAAGGCATGTTACAACACTTGAGATACAGTTTTTGTTTTTCCAACTGGAGCACAAACAGGTGAAGTGATTGGCCCATGGTCACATGGTGTCAGTAGTGGGATTTGAATCGAAGCTTAAACCTCAATGCCACATTAATAATCTCTTTCAAGACTTCATATTTTTTCTTAAAGAATAAGAATGATTTAATTGGACCACAACAATATAAATTAGGGCAACTAATAAAAAGATTCAAATCTCTGTTGAAACTCAAGTGGAGACACTTGTGAGAATGGTGGGGTATTTTTTCTCTGGAGAAAAACTTGAGAAGCATGAGACCAAAGGAAATGTCCTATGTTTCTGATTTCACTGTTTGTGTTGGAGAAACCAAACAGGTATTAAGGAGATCATTTTTCTGATGTTTCATTCCTATTGGAATGTTTGTCAAAGGCCACATTCAGTACATTTTTGTACTTTTTCACATAAATGTGAAAATAATGTCCCATTTGACACTTCTGAGTTCTGAAAATAAATATTGTTAATGTCAAAGCAAGAAAGTTTATTGCATGCAACAACTTCAGTGTCCAAAAGCCTGCCATTACCTTTGAGTTTGGCCTTTTATCCACAACAGAGACTGAACCCCAGGTGACCTGGTGTTATGTTTAAAGAACGCTGTGAATACATACACAGTCTTCATAATTTCAGGTTTCAGGGTAAGAGGGGCTACAGGAAAGAAATCATTCTGTTTTGCTTTCAAAGAGAATGAAATTCTTTTCACCATCATAAATATCTGTTGCTTAGCCACAGCATTTACATATAGTTGTTATGAGTTAAAAAATGACATAACCTTTTTAATGTCTACACTACCCCCATTTCTATTTTTTCTGTATTTAAGGACAAGTATTTATAGCTCATTCAGTCTTTTAATTTGTTGACACAACTAATTAGGGAAACAACTGGAGAAATGTTAAGTTGCATGGAAGAAATACCCAGCAGAGTATCATCTGCATGAGAGTGAAAGTGAGTATTAAGTTTTCTCACTAGATCTTCCAGCAGCAGCATGTAAAGTGAAAACAGTACAGACCCAAGTCCTCTCAAAACATAATGTTGGTTTACTGTGTTCACAATTTTGTACATATACTGAAGTCAATTTAATGAGTAGGAGCTAAGCCTTGCAAGGACAGAGACTGAGAGACAAGCACCTTTTTACGTCCTATAGAACTAAATAGTATAATCAACTGTGTCAAAATCTGCATTTAAATTTATCATCATATCAAGTGCAGCATTCCCTCTATTAGAAGACATTTAAATGTCATTAATAACATGAGTTAACATGAGTTCGGTATGATTGGAAGTTCAAGTGTACCATGTTGGACACTTTCTAGTAAGAATGCAGAGTTTAGTATTTCCTACCAGGAGCTCCAGAAAGAACCACTCCAGAAATATCATTTGGTCACCAGAAGGCTCATTGTTCTAGCTTCCTACTTAGTAATTAAGAATGTGTCACACACGTGCACATGTGAGGCAGCTAACTCTTTCTTTCACTTCTCTGCAGACCAAGAAATCACACCTGGCTCTGATGATGTCAATTTTGGTTCCAGGCTCAATGATGCCACTTCCGGTTCTGGGGACAATGATGATGTCACTCCCAGTCCTGGCCTCTATGACGCCACTTCTGGTTCCGGCCTCAGTGATAACATCACTTCCACATCTCTCTTTTAAAGTCGCCATCTCCGTGCCAAAGAATCAGTTCTGTTTTGGGCTCAAACCTGTACGTGCTGTACATCAAGTCAAGTTGAGGAGGATGCACTGGTACGGTGCATTGCTGCACCCACTACACGACAAAACAACTCGGGATCCTGGTTTGCAACCCCCCGGCAAACACACGGTCCAGACCCACCCTCCGGAAATGACCCTCTATCTGCCGCAGCCAGATGTTACAACAATGAGGATCTTATGAGCCGGATCACCCTCTGGGAAACATGCCACATGGCCATAGTGCCGTAATTGATGCTCCCTCACAATGCAGGTAATGTGTCTCATTCGGGACTCCATGAGCAACCGCTCATTCAACACAAAGTCAAACCAACGGTGCCCAAGGATCTTCCAGAGAGACACAGTACCAAAGGAGTCCAGTCTTCATCTCGGGTCACTGGATAGTTTCCATTTCTCGCAACCATATAGCAAGACAGGAAGCACCAGGACTCTAAAGACTTGGAAATTCATCTTTTTACATAGATATTAGGAGCACCACACACCCCTTTCCAGTGACCTCATGACCCCCATGCTCTCCCAATCCATCTACTGACTTCATATGAAGATTCACCAGAGACATGAGTGTCACTGACAAGGTAAGTAAACCTCTCGACAAGGTCAACACTCTCTCCGCAAACAGGCACACTGCTGATGGCTATGTCCAAGAGGTCATTAAAGGCCTGCATCTTGGTTTTTATCTAGGACACTCACAAGCCCAGACACTTAGACTCCTCGCTCAGTCTCTTGAGCGCCCCGATCAGACCCTCCATTGACTCTGCAAAGATCACTGCATCGTCAGCAAAGTCAAGATCCATGAATCTTTCTTCACCAACAGATGCCCCACAGCCGTTGGACCCCATGACCCTCCCCAACACACAGTCCATACAAGCACTGAACAGAGTAGGAGCAAGAACACACCCCTGACAAACTCCAGAATCAACTGAGAAAAACGCAGAGGTTCTGCCTCCACTCTGCACAGCACTCACAGTACCAGTGTATGGGCTGGCCATGATATCCAGCAACCTCGTGGGGATCGGGATCCCGCGAACCCTCAGGATGTCCCACAGGGCAGCTCAATCAACTGAGTCGAACGCATTACAAAAATCAAAAAAGGCTGCAAAGAAACTCTACCGATATTCGCGTTTGCTCTCCATGCGAACCCTTAGTGCCAGGATGCGGTCGAGGGTAGATTTCTTAAGTGTAAAACAAGACTATTCCGGTTGCTGGTAGGCAAGCAAGTGATCACTGATCATATTGAGGACGCCCCTAGCAAGGACCTTACTGAGAACTAATTTTGCAACCAGGAATTAATATATGGGTGGCTGCCCCAAGCCTTTTTCATGTCCTGTCTATTCTTGTGACAAATGCAGGCATATCTGGAGCCAACAGAGAGAGAGCTGATGAAGAACAATTCCAGGAGACATCTAGGCTGGGCTAGTCCTAATCAGCTTTGACTTGGAAGTAGTCTCACAGAAACTTAAAATCCCCTTCCAGTCATCAGTATCAGTAAGTTGGAGTTGAGAGGTGAATAAGGCAAGGGTTCAATTGACAGACAGAAAGACAGGTATAGTGCAGAGAAGGTGCTGGAGGTGAGAAGCTTTGTGTTTCATTACGGATAAGAGCATTAGGCACCCCAAATAATAGTTACAGTGGCATTAGTAAGAACCTAGATGGCTGACAGGGTTTGTCTTTTCCACTTTATCTTGCTTCTTTAAGTTCCCCCTTAATCTCCATTCTTGCATTTATTACTTATTTAATAAAATAACTTTGTTTTAATACATGTAGGCTTACGGGGAGTTGGTTTTTAAGCGGCAAGGCAGGAACCAATCCTCAACTGGATTCTAGTACATCTTTATGCACACTCCCGTGCTTGCCGGCGTTAGGACAATTTAAATTCCCTATTTAATCCTTAACTTGGATAATGCCTAGTAATATTAAGATTTACATGAATAAAATTCTTAACATGGCCTCATAGAGCAACAACTTGTTTGTTGTACTACAATCATAATTCAAGTGCATTTTGTGATTTACTGTTGTCTTTGTTAATTTTGAATTATTTTTCATAATTTGTTGTTTCTGTTGATTATCTTTATAATTGATTGATTGTGTTCTTTCTCTTTAGGTTTGCCTATTGTTCCCTGTTCTTTGTGGTTAGTTCCCCAGGAGGCAGGGCAACTCTGATGTCATCACTTCTGAGCCTCCCTCTGGCTTTTTAAACCAGAAACAGGCGCTCAGGCAGATGATCATTGATGTTTGCTGAAGGATTTAAGGTGTTATTTCTATGTTTGGATTTTGAATTTTTTAAAATCTTTTTGCTCTGTTTATGTGTTTCTGGATTGTGGTTTTTTGGATTGTTAGCTTTAGGACTCCCTTTTAGTCAACTCCTTTTTGCTTCATTTTGCTCTTTTCAGCTTTGTTATTTCTTTATTTGTAAATATATATTTTTTTTAATTTAGATATTAAATTATAATAATAAGATATTATTGTTGCCTCAGAAGCCAGAGTGTGATTTTTTTCATTCTTGTGAGACATTTTGGAGCATCTAAGCTTATTTTTGAACATAATTTAGTTCTCCCATTTTTGGCCAAAGGCTCATGGTAATAGTTTGGAATAAGTTGGCCAAGGGACCTCATGTATAACGCCATGCGTAGAATTCGCACTATAACATGGCGTAAGCACAAAAGTCGAAATGTGTTTACGCACAGAAAAATCCAGATGCATGAATCTGTGCATACTCCAACTTCCACGTTCTTCCGCTACATAAATCCAGTGAAAAGTAACGCTCGTGCACGCGCTTTATGTAACGCCCCAACTTCTCCCAGAATTACGCCTCTTTGAATATGCAAATCAATATAAATCGCCCTTAAGCTCAGCCTTCTGTGAAAAGACAATGGGAAAAGCATGGGGGAAAATATAAGAATTTCAGCGAATACCAAGTGGAGGCAAAGGAAAAGCATACTATTTGTTTAATTAAACCATGGTATAATCAACAAAAGGAAGTTGATCGAGTGACATAGCGTGTCTGAGAAACTCGAAAGCTCACGTTCACAAAGTCGCACAGTGCCGGAAATAAAAAAGAAGTCACATATCAAAGTCGGCGGGAAAAGGCGAGTTGTAGCCCACTGTCTGAGTGTCATATGAAAGCTTATTAGGGTACAGAGAAAAAAAGGCACACAGTGGGGAAAAAGCACGAAATGTCAACTTCAATCTCAATATTTCCACTTTAATCACGTAGTTTATTTTGTCATTAAAACAGAACATCATAAACTTATAAGTACAAACAGTTCTACAAGGAGCACTTGATTGAGTGCGTTTAAAGTTCTTGGGATGAAACTGTTTCTGAACCGCGAGGTCTGTACAGGAAAGGCTTTGAAACATTTTGCCGTGGCTGAGACAGTGTGTTCTTGAAGCTGTTTACCGATAATTCTCTTTCCGATCAGCTGCTGCTGTGATTCACACTCAGATACAGTGATACAAATACTCCGAGTGGTGCAGTGAGAGTAATATGGAAAAAGATGATCCGCTGTGGCAACTAACGGGAGCAGCTGAAAGAAGAAGGTACAGTTAGAGTAAGAACGCTAAAGCAGTTATGGTATTTGGAATACTATAGCTATTCCCTGGACCATTATATTGTTACAAGTTAATTACAATCAGATGCATTACACTAATAAACAATATGCGGTTAGTTTCAGTGTATTTATAAAGCAGAGCCAGGAAAATAAAAGAGTAACCACACAGGAACAGTAGCAGTGCTTTGACAGTCTGCAAAACCAAGCGGAGAACTTGCATACGACAAGGTATGAGGTACTGTGGAAAAGTGCGTAGCTTTTATACATCGCGATTTCAACGTGGAAAAATTCTTACGCAACATTTCTGTGCGTACGCACCGTTTATACATGAGGCCTCAGGTGAGTCTCTTCTTGGCTGGCCAGTGAAGACTCTGGCCTGCTTTATGCCCTTCTGTGGAGGCCTCACACCCACTTTCACCACAGTCAAGTCTCCTCCACATAACAGTGTTGGATGGTTGTCAGATGAGCCTGTATAAGTTACTACTAATTGGAGTAATTTTCACTTTAAGGATGGCTTGAAGCCACAGTGCAATGATCATTCTTCCCAATAGTTAAATATTCATAACAGTAGCGGTTTGTATGCAAACATGCAAGCTATATCATGAGATGTTTTGATAAAACAAATAAAACCACATACTAAATGTGACACTTAAACATTGGGACATTTTCATTATTGATTATACAGTTCTTGCTGCACCAAACAGATTTAGCTGAATACAGTAGATGTTACCAGTAAACGTTTTTATCTTTTTATGGTGCCTTGTATGGCAGCTGTTCCTGTAATTTGAAGTCGTAAGTAGGAAGTACTATCTAAGGGAAATAACTGTAATTGCACCCTCTCGCATTCATGAAGGCTTTTGGATTTCCTAGTGCTATGTGAGTTTTAGGTTTGTACTTTTCATGGCTCAGACCAGTTCTGTGTAATGCTTTTCTTCTACTGGTTGCCCCATTTATAAATCATTTTTCACCATGTGCTACCCACATGGCAGAAGATTGAAGACTTTAAGGACGATATCTGGATTTTTTTTGACATACATATACAGTGGAACAAATTCAAAAAACTTACATTGACTGCTTAACAAAATCAAAAACCAGACATCAGATTTATGGTGTAATTTATTTTAGTAGAATTGTGTAGGACTGGTAAGATCAGCTTGAATCTAAAAGGATTTGAGTCACAAATGTCCTGCAGCTCTATGTCAGCCAGTACTCTCATTCCAGTGCAGCTAGAGCAGCCTCTCCGGTAGAGCTTCTACCCCTTCAGGTGGTTGACAACAAACTGTGAGTCTTGTATGTTGGCTTTTATATGTGACTACAAGGGGAATGAATGCCTTCCAGGCCTCTTTTTGCCCTTTTTGGTGGTGTTAGTCTACCATGTCTTCCAGAGGCCTTTGCCGTGGGTGACATTTTCTGAGTCCTTTCTGAGCAGTTAGAAAAACTCTGAGGCACCCATAGCATTTATTAGTCTCCCCAGTACATTTCCTAGATTTAGAAGGGAACTGTTTACAGTATAACTATAGCATAATAATTAGATCAGTGTCTGCCATTTCATGCAATAAAATTTTAAATAAATAAAAAAGTGCAGTTTCCCCTTCATTCAGAAAGATAAGCTTTTTAATTGTTTTGATCATCTCAGCTATCTTATTCTACACTTATTTTTTTTATTTTCTTCACTTTATTATTTTGAAGAAGACATTGGACCATTTGCTGTCTGTAAATGTGCCAAAATAGTATTTGATATTATCAAATAAGATATGAAAAATTGTCAAACTGTATTTTTTAAGTTTGTATATACTGGGGAAGAATACATATGCACAATAACTAGTGGAACCTTGCAACAGCAAATTAAATAGCCCCCAGCTTCTTAGAGTTGAACTAACTTCTCTGATGTTTTTAGGGAAACAGGTGCAATCCCCAGCCAGCTTCTACTGCTCAGCAGCAACTTGTTAAGCACTGTTTAAAATGCTGACTCTTTCTTGCCTGCAATGCCTGAAATGTGGGTGTGTATTCCATTGTAGCAGTCGCACAAAGAAATATTTGATGTGATTCACTGAACAGCAACAAGTAATGAAGAATTAGATGGCCTAATTTCCTGTTCGATTCAGTTTATTCTTGTAAAACGGACGTGAAGTAGACTAACAGTAATGTACACATGTAGAAATAAAATGCAATACACATGCCATACATGTACATATGCTGCCCTTGAAAAGTAGTCACCCCTTAGAAGTTTTCACATTTTGTTTTTATACAAGACAGTGGATTTAAAGTGACTTTTTTGACATTGGTCAACAAAATAAGATTTGTTATAGTCAATGTAAAAACATAGCTCTAAATTTTGCCTGAGTTAATTGCAAAGATAAATAATTGATCACATAAGTTTTCACTCCCTTTATTACGACACAACAAAATCTTCACTCTCTAATGGAGATCACCTGTTTGAGGTTTGAATTGACTGTAGTCTAAAAGCACATTATTTGGAAGGTCCAACTTGAGGCAAGTTATCATTACGGCCTGACCTACACAACGAAGACTGAACCGCGATTAAAGTGGAAATTTCAAGATTAAAGTTGACATTTCGTGCTTTTTTCCCACTATGTGCCTATTTTTTTTGTCTGTACCCAAATAAGCTTTCATATGACACTCAGACGGTGGGCTGCGAATCGCCTTTTCATGGCGACTTTGATATGTGACTTCTTTTTTTTTTTGCCACTGTGCTACGTTGTGAACTTGAGCTTTCAAGTTTCTCCGACACGCTATGTCACTCGATACCAATACCAATGTTTAAATCAACAAATAGTATGTTTTTCCTTTGCCTCCTTTTGGTATTCGCCAAAATTCTTATATTTTCCCCCATGCTTTTCCAATTGTATTTTCACAGAACACTGAGCTTAAGGGCGATTTATATTGATTTGCTGATTCAAAGAGGCGTAATTCTGGGAGGAGTTGGGGCGGGACAGCACATGTGAGCACGAGCGTTACTTTTCACCCAGACAGGGATTTATTTAGCGAAAGAACGTGGAAGTTGGAGTACGCACAGATTCCTGCATCTGGATTTTTCTGTGCATAAGCACATTTCAGGTTTTGTGCTTACGTCGTGTTATAGTGCGAATTCTGCATTATTCGGCGTTATGCATGAGGCCCCTGGAGTGGCCTAATCGGAGTCCGGATCTTAAAGTAACTAAAAATATGTGGTTGGACTTGAAAAAGATTGTTCACTCAAAAAAGTGCAGTTTCCAGATGGACAGCTCTAATGGAAAGAGACCAGTGCACACAAACTTAAGGCTGTTATGGCTGCCAAAGGTGCATCTACTAAAAACTGACTTCAAGGAGGTGACTACTTTTCAATCAGTTATTTTGTGTTTTATATTTGTAATTAATCTAGATCACTTTGCAGATATCTGCTTTCATGCCAACATCAAGGAGTCTTTTTCTGTTAATCGTGTCAAAAAAAACGAATTAAACCCACTGTGATTCAGTGTTGTATAAAAACAAAACGTGAAAACGTCCACAGGGTGAATACTTTTTATAGCCAATGTACCACTGTTCTATCTACTGTATATTAAATGACAATTTACTTACAGTACATTAATATCTTGGTCTTATTATACTGGAAGACTGCAAAAAATGTATTTCAAAGATACATTTTGCAGTCTTTCAATTTGATAAGGTTCCCAAAGATATTAATGTTTCATAAGTAAACAGTAATTTCATGTAAATTAAGGTAAGCTCAACTTCAACTGCCTGGATGAAGGCAGGAATATTTAGGGTTATTTTTAGTTTTCATCTTCCCAATGATGTTAATGTAAGTAAAGAGTAATTTAAGGAAATCAAAACTTGAATTTGCATAAATCACAGAGAAAATAAATCTTCGAGTCACAAGGTTCTTGGAGATAAGATAATGTTTAGTTAACCTATTTTAGTGGCCATATTATTTTTCCTCTGGTAATTTGTGATATTCCAATTTATAATGCAGGATATCATACAGTACATTCATGTGAAAAAGTAAATATACCTCAGGAAATTGCAGACTTTTTCAACATATTTGAAGAATCAAACATTAGTTCTTCATGCAAACAGCACCTACAGATAAAGGTGACATATTTGAACAAACGGCACATAACACTGACATGATGCTTTCATTCTCATAAACTAAATTAACAAAAATGCAGATTTGTCATATGGAGAAAGTAAGTACACCTCTACATTTATCACAAATCCATAAAATTTGAATCTGGTGTCCCATATTGGGCCAAAATGATGCAGATTGGTATGCAGGTGGATTTTGTCCTAATTAAACCATACATATTGAGGGTCTGGTGCTATCTTTGCTATTAACATGTGTGGTGTCATCATGCCAAGATCAAAAGAACTTTTTAAGGCCCACATAAAAAGGTTATGATACCTTTGAGTCGGGCAAGGGATTTAAAAAAATTGCCAAATTATTTTAAATCATCCATTCCACTGTAAGAAAAATCATCTATAGTGGTGTACATTTCTACTAATTTGTCCAGGACTGGCAGGCCTGCAAATTCAGACCAAGAGCCATTTGATGCTAAAAGTCATCTCCTCCAAGAACCCCAAAATGTCATCATGGGATCTGTAGATGACACTTGCAAAAGTTGGTGTCAAAGTGCATGGATCAACCATTTACAAAAAGATTGCACAAATTTAACCTGAATGTGAGGTGTGCCAGGAAGAAGCCTTTGCTGTCCAAAAAGAACATCAGAGCATGACTACAGTTTGCCATTGAAAATACAGGGAAAGACCAAGGGCCTCATATAAAAGATTGTGTGTAGAATTCACGCTAAAACATGGCATATGGACAAAAACAGAAATGTGCGAATGCACAAAAAACTTCAGAATCATAAAACTGTGTGTAAGCAAAGTTCCATGCACTTTCGCTTCGTAATTCCCAATCAACATGAATTTTAACACACGTGCATGCGTCTTAAAACACAACCCTGACTCATCTGAAATGTTGACTTTAAAATCGAAATTTGCACTTTAATCTCATAGTTTATTTCGTTATTAAAGTAGAACGTTGTAAAGTTCACCTTAAATGTTATGTTTAATTTACTAGAGTTTCTCAAATCCCATAAAGTAACACATTAAATGCTTTGTATTCTCTTTGTTCCCCTACCCATTCATTAATCACTATGAGCTTCTTTAACGGGCTTTCTCTTATGCTGACAGGGGCGCACATGCAGTGATCACCACATAGAATGCATTAGATTCATGAAATTACAGATCTCTGAACAGTTTAGAATACTAAGATGTATATATACCTGATATCACTTTTATGATGACATGCATTAAAGAATATATTAAACATGTGGGGGCATAGTGGTGCAGCAGTAGCAATGAGCTGGCACTCCATCCAGGGATTGTTCCTGCCTCCCGCAAGATGCTTGCTGGAACACACATAACCCTGAATGGAATAATTTATTGTAGAAGGACTGTGTCTGTAAAACATACTAACCCCCAATTTCTGTCCTTCCATTTTCTTTCTCCGCGTAAACCAATCGCCACACAATAAGAATCTGTAGAAAATGTAAAATAATCTGTATGCTTAGAATGTCAATTCTTCAAAACATTTAAGGAACATTGAAAAATTTTCATTATACATGTTTAATTATTTCATCTATCTATCCATCCAGGGTCGCACCAGCCGCAACAAGCATACAGTGTGAGGCAGGAACAATCCCTGAATGTTACGCCAGCTCATTTCTACTGCTGAGTCATCCTGCCCCCACATGTTTAATTATTAACAGTATAATTATTTAAATGAAGTTAACAATTTATCTGTAAAATGTAATATACATACTTTAATGCATTTCTTCATAAAAATGATATCAAGTATACATCCTAGTATTCTAACAACATGCTGCTCCAGGAGGATAGCTCTTGGAAATCTAAATCGACTTAGAAGCCAGTCATCATCATTTGTAAATATGGGCTTTCTTCTATTGAATTGAATTGAATTCCTTTATTGTCATTGTATGTTACAATGAGATTCAATATACAAATTCTCCATAAACTTATTTTCCTATAAAATGATAATAATAATAATAATTTAAAAATATATAATATGAAAGCTTACCTACAATATACATATACATATAGTGCAGATAGTGCATATGATTTATAAAGTGGTTCAGGTTGTGCAATATTACAGTTGTAGTGCAAGTTTACAATGAGGTAATTGTAATTATAATTACAAACAGTTTTACTGGGAGCACTTGATGAACTGATTGAGTGTGTTTATAGCTCGTTGGATGAAACTCAAGGTCTGGCAGGAAAGGCTCCGAAGCCTTTGCCGGATGGGAGAGGTTCAAATAGACTGTGGCTTGGTTGAATGGAATCCATGAGATGCTGGTGGCTTTCCTGAGGCAGCGTGTGCTGTAAATGTTTTCCAGGGCTGGTAGCTGTACCCCAATAATCCTCTGCACTCTCAACACAACCCGCCTTAGAGCTTTCCAATCAGTTGGTATGCAGCTGAGATACCACACACGGATAGAATAGGTTAACATAGTTTGAGTGGTGCACTGAGAATAAGGCAACTATGGTACTTGGAATAGTTTGGCCATTCTGTGCACCATTATATTGTAACAGAAAGATTACAATCAAGTGCCTTAAATTTCTAAGCGACAGGCAATTAATTTCAGTGTGTTTGATAAAGCCTGCATCATTGATGTGAATCTAAAAAAGACAGGGAAACAACACAGAAATAGTAGCACTGGTTTGATGCTGGGAGCCGCCCATTTGCAAAACCAAGCAGAAACATGCGTGTGCATGATGTGAGGCTGCCGTGAAAATGTGTGTGGCTTTACGGCAAGTTTAGTTTTTATACATCTTGAGGTGAGCATGGCAATGGGCATACACAATTTTTTTGTGTGTACACACCATTTCTTCATGAGGATCCTCAGGCCTTCTGGCATAATGTACTCTGGACAGATGAATCATAGGAAATGTGAGGTCATCTCTCTGAAAGTTAAAGTGGACCTTTCAGCATTATAATGATTCAAAGAACACTAGTAAATTCCACCAAGGAATGGTCCGAAACCAAAAAGGAAGGTTTATGGATCAATCTAACCAAAGCCCTGATCTGAATCCCAAATAAAAAGTTGTGGGGCTTTTGAAAGAGGCAGGACATGGAAGAAAACCACCAAACATCTTGCAACTGAAGGAATCTTGCTTGGAGTAGCAGTCAAAAATTTTCACTTAGTCAATGTCATATATGGGTGACCAGTTACTGTATGTAAAATGCCTACAAGAAGCCATTTTTACTAAAGGGGAAAATACCAGCTTCTGAGTCCAGTAGTGTACTTATTTTTTCCTACTAGACAGTTACATCTATTCATATTTTTGTTGAATAGTCAAAATTTCTGTGTGTTTTTATTCAAGTGTATCACCTCTATCTGTAGGCATCATTTGCCTGTTCAAATATGTTGAAAAAGTCAACAATTTCCATGGGGTGTATTTACTTTTTCACATCACTTTATATGATTCCATTGGAATTATGCAATTGCTTGACTTGGCTTCTGACATCTCCCATCAAACCTGAGGTCTCATGTCATGGATAGGAGGAGTCATTTTTTCAAAGTAATAGTAACAAAGAATAAAAAACTAAACAGACTATGAAAGGTTAGTTGAAAACAAGGCACAATATTACTCACAATTATACAGTAGATAAAATAATATAACAATGCAAAATAAACAGCTACAGTATATAAAAACCAGCTTATTCATATTAAAACTTATTTTAATATTGTTTATTACAAATTTTACTGATTTACAGATTATGGTTATTGATATCAGATGATGGTCTAAGTCTATACATTTCTGACTATATCTTGTATTGGAAAAAGACACCATTCACTCATCTGAGGTTTTTCCTGATGATTTTACCTTTTTATCTATAAATAGGTACAAAGTGTATTGATGCCAAAGGGAAACATATTCAACAGACACAAGGCAACACACAAAATCTACATAGAATATACCCATACTGAAACACTTAAATACATAAATATGTCCATAATATAATGAAAAATAACATTAACATAGAAATAGTCTAGATAAATGCTATATGTTAAAATCGATTAGAAGAAAGTGGTAGAATCATATTGTAGTGAAGGTGCTCTGCACCTTGACCAGGGTGTCACACAGAAAGTGTTAGGCACTGTTCTTGCTAGCCATCATCTTAGCCAACCTCCTTCCCTATGCTCATACCTCGAGAACTCCAGGCTAGTCCCCTGAACATAGTCAGCCTTCCTAATTAACTTAGTTAATCTGTTGGCGAGTCCCGTTGTCACGTGAAAGCCCCAACCTATAAGAGCTGAAAGCAGCACACTTGCAATGCCAACTGTCCAAGCCAAATGACCTTAGCTGTCTAAGGAAAGACAGTCAATTCTGGTGTTTACTGTATAAAGTATGGCTGCTATGTTTGTATCCTAATCCAGATTTCTGTCTAGGTGCGCCCCCAGGCAGTTGTATATCTGGGCTACCTCAAAGTTTACTGGCTAAAGACCAAAGTCTGGGATATTTGGATCAATTGGTAACTTTTTAAAATATCTTTAAAACGTCTAGGTGAAGTTATGACATTTCAGCATTTTTGTTCTGGTTTGGTTACTCATCCAATGATGTGATGGTTGCCTTTATCCATCTTACAATCTCCCAGGTGGCTGTTTTATTGTGTTGCCCATGTGGTTATCTAATCCACAGCCTACTTGACAGCTTTCTTCTCTCTCTTTCATATCTTTGTAGCCAGCCAGTTCACCAACCCACATGGCAGTGGCTCTTTTTTCTATGCTATTTGCGTAACCAGCCAACCCACAACCAGGCAGCAGCTGCCTGGCTTCTGTCATCTCTGTCTGGCCACTTGTCTGCCAAGAGGCCACAGCTGTCTAATTTATTGTACCTGCCAACCTGCAAAGCCGCTGTTATTATTTGAATTTGTGGTTTGACCCTGGCTTGTCCTCTTGCAGGGACATTGGTCTCCCCCCTCACTGAGAAACATCCTTATTCATGGTCTGCCTTTCTTGGTTACAATCTGCCGTCTTTGTTATTATTCAAGATTTTGCCTAAGATTTACGTACTTAACCTTTGCCACACACAAATTATCTTGCAGATTGAAAGATTTTGTTTTTATTCTCTTAGCTGGATCACAACACTCTGGAATTTTATTTTGAGCAGTAGTTGACAAGACAAAAAGAAACCAGACATTACTTGAACCAGTCAATTTATTGTTTGTAGCAATGATTTAATGCATTTCTTTAATTATATACTGGATATCCACGGCTTACAACTTACAGATCTGCTGTTACTGCATCATGACATGTGCTGGCGCAGTCTTTTTTATGAATATCCTGCCATTTGGAAATGTCATTCAGAAACATATTAACATTAATTTGTAGATTATTAAAGCAAAGCTGTATTTACCAATAAAACTGAATTTCAATATTTCTGAACTACCCTTTCATAACTCTTCCTCTGCTAACTTGCCCTACAATGACCTACAGATGGATCTTGTCATTAAACTGTTCAAGAGAGATGAAGAATATAGAAGTTGCTTCAATGAATTAGTGATAGGAACCACTAACCAAAGTTTTCTAATATGGGGTGAACTTATAACATTCAAACAAGATTTCCTTAAGGGTTGAGGCATCACACGCTACCCCATTTAATGATGATCTTATTGGTTCTTCAATAAAATTCAAAGTTTAACTAAGGTTCTGCCCTTATGTGTATCTTACTCTATTGCTGGTCCTACTATGATGATGTCTTGCTGTTGGTGTTTCATTTATAAGCAGGAGGAACCAGAGTAATCAGGGCTTATTTGACATCACTGCTTGCCCAGTTGGTCGAGGCCTTCTCGGCTGGAGGCACAACTAAAAGACTATTAGGCTGCTATGTAACTATGAAGTCCCTCTCCCATGCACCCTTTAGCTCAGACCCTAGAAAAGATGAGATTGTATCACGCCTGTGACAACAGGAACAGCATTTTAGATTTACTGCATTTACATTTGGTAGTGACCAAGCCCCCACAGAGCGTAATTTTCTCTAAATAATTATTATTAAAGAACCAGCTTTGGTTGTGGCATGATGGCAGCAGTTTTGAAATGGTCCTAGGGCTAGGGCTTACTTGAAAAGAAAGCTGACTACAATAATGAAGAATTTGGAACACCAAGGGATAATGCATGGTGTGCGTTGATCACAGTCACATGACACTTCCAGACAGTGTCACCTAAACAAAGACAATCAAGACAGAAGAATTAACTAAACCAAAATGAAAATATAAACTTTATGAAAAGAATCCTCATTTTAAAAGCGACAAAACACACAAAAACATACTTATAAAAGATGTTTAATATTATACACTGAACATGTTTTTGAACATGGACAAATTGCAAAGAATTGGTTTTAAATGGAATGAGACTGCTTGGGACTACTTCAGGTTTGACACTGACAGTTAGATAAAAACATGTGTAATTGACGATGTGGCAGTCAAGTTTGTGGAGCTCAATTGAAGGGAAAGAACACATTGAAATTAAAAATACACTTATGCTTTCATAAAATGCATATCTCTGTAATCATGGTGTCAGAGAGTAGCAACTACTTTGAACACATGATAATAACTCTATAAACCTTAATGAGGTTGACGATTGTGACAATGCCCTAAACACACAAACCTAACCAAGAAGGTAAAATGACAGGCAATGCTGGACAACTAACTCTAACTTTGTCTCTGCACAGTGCTGCTGTCTGGTCACCATTGTTAGATAAGCACAAAATGAGAGGGGATGTACAGGCACTGCTATGTATGAAATGTCCTGGAAGTCACAAGAAGCACATTAGGTACTGTAATGTACTTCATCTTAATTGTCAAAAGTCTGCTTTTTCAACAGATGGACATTTGCTACAGACCATTTTTTATTTTTACAAAAAAAGCAGTTAAAATGGAGCATATCAATGACAACAAAGCAAATTACTTACTGAGCAATGCTGACTTGGTAATTACTAACGAGGTGCAACCCAAGTCATCTTCACAGCCAGGAAGTATTGGCAAGAACACCAATGATGCTGTTACAGCAGGTAACGGGGCCCGTCTACTATTGGTGATAGTCTAAAGGAGGTGGGCAAGGAGCCTCAAAATGACAGTCTGTGAAGGTTATGATATATGGTGAGGAAAGTAATACTGAAACAAAAATTTGGACGTGAGCATCAGTAGGCTTTGTTCCCTAAGTACCAAGTTACCTGAACCATTCTATAACATTTCAGTAATTACTGTCTTTATCACTCTGATGCTGATCTTTTTGATCATAAAATAGGTCATTATAATAGCAATTGATGAGAACAATTCATAATTCATTGAAGAATTACAATATTTGAGAGATCCTCTAGAGCAGGGGTCACCAACCTTTTTGAAACTGAGAGCTACTTCAAGGGTACTGACTAATATGAAGGGCTACTTGTTGGATGCAAACTTCCTGAATAACATATAGTGGCACGGTTCACCTTTAATGGTATTATTAATATATTGGAAATTTTACCTTAGCTTTTCTGCCATGTTTTAATTTATTTTTAGGGGGTAAAAACTGCGCCTAGCTCCCCATCATAGCTGTGCCCGTTTGCTTGTCTCAGCAAAGAGTGCGATGAAGGTTTGTCTTGCGCATGATATTGAACTTTGACTGCAGACTCCCCCCCAATCTACATCAAGTGTTATTGATTCAAAAAGAACAGCAATACAATTAAATACAATTTTTAGACAGAGCTCCATGGTGTCTAGTACTTTAGTATTTTTAGAACATGCCCTGTGGGCAACTCACGTGGTCCCTGCGGGCAACCAGGTGCCCACGGGCACCGTGTTGGCTACCTCTGCTCTAGAGTACCTCTTCTTCTTGCACGATTTGGCTCAAAAACTAATTAGTGCAGTGTCATCTCATAACAAGTTAAGTTTCGAGTTTGGAATTTTTCAGTCCAGCCATTTTTAGCTCTAGACTGTCCTCAAGAAACTGTGACACACAGACACACACACACACAGACAAACACACCCATTATCAAGATCCGTTGAAAACCAGAGATCAAAATCTTTAACAAATCTAAAACTTTCACTCCTCCCTTATAGACAATAGGTTATGGTGAGGGAGAGCACAAAGCAAAAATATACAAGAGAGCTCCAGTAGAGTTAGAAGTAGATCAGGGGTAGGCAAGTATGGTAGCTGATATGAAAGCAGTAGATTTTGGTGTCATTTATCTTACAGTTATACTGTACACTGATACAAAAGTAGTCATGAATAGCGTATTTGATAATATTGTTTGGTAAGAAATAAACAAAGAGAATAATTGATTTTTTTAAATTCTATATATTTTTGTCATTTTTATGAACTACGTTACATTTTTTACTAAGCATTCACGTTAAAAATTTACAAAACTTAATTACATGTACAATAATAACTATCAATTACATTTTTTTTACATTTGTGATTCATTACATATTAAATATTTTTTAATTTGTTTTATACCCTGTCTTCAACAAGTTATGTGTAGCTAGTGTATAGTATAATAATGTTAGCTAAAAAGAAGGAAAATAATGACAGAGACCATAAACAGTGGAAAGATGTGGAAGCAGAACCAGCCAACAAGAAGGGATTTCATGGATTAATGGTGGGGGGCAGTCTTTGACGTGTGTGATTATAACACAATGGCTTTGTGGATCAGAGAGGTGCAGGTGTGCCTGCCAGCTCCACCGGTGTTTTAAAGGGTTGCTTTGCTATTGTCTAAAGTTAAACAGTTAGCCTGATTGGACAAACAATAAACCTAGCAAAAATATCTTTGATATAGTTTCAAAATTTATGAAGTGAAAATTTCAGTTAGAATTTGTAAAAAATGGTGGCGATGTTAGGGTAGAATTAAGTAAAAACAAAATTTCCCTTTGTCAGTGTATGCAGAATATTTTACATTCATGCTGTACATGGCATACAGAAATGAAATCCTTGTCAAACTGCCAACAGTAAGAAAAACAGATGTTCAACATTAATTTTCTAATAATAAATCAGTAAAACCTGACTAAATCTGACACAGAAGGACCAAAACACCTATCATGGAGTTGATGTGCATTCGCTTTTCTAGTCTTTCACTGCAGCCTGTCCTCTTTCTTTTGGAAATATTTCAAATAGTCAAGGTGAATTCTTAAAACATGATGTATTCAGAAAGTGGATTGTTTGTGCAGGGAAAGAAAGTGCTGAAAAGTGTAGAAGCAATAACTCTTGAAATGAGTCTCATTTACATAATAAGCAAAAAATGAATGCATTTTCCTCATAATAAAAATTGAGATCTACATGGATAGAGATCATGGATTTTATTTAGACAGTATATGCAGGTTTCTGCTTTTTATGTTTTCATATGAAAATATGGTATATTGTAATTAATTTGCATTGAAGCAGTCCTAGCAATTAGCCACCTGATGTGAGCTGAAGATACGTGTGAAACAGGCAACCATGCAAGGCCTTTCAAAACATTGAAAAAACAGGCAGCTGGATCTCCGTATACAAAGCAGACAGACAGAGCAAACTAAGACAGACAGGTGAAATTTGGAACATCTGAGGATGGAGCACTGAAAGATGAGGGCATGATGAACGTGAGACAAGGTGACACACATTCTAGTAGAAGACTTGAGGTTATGATAGAGGGACGCAGTATAGATATACGCTCCTGATAGCAGTTGAGCACCAAACATGTGTGCTGATGAGTACTGGCATGATCCCACAGCCAGCACTGAGAAGGGAGCTGGCAGCAGGATACAAATTAGACATGGTGTTTCAGAGTTGGACGAGTGGTTAATTTTGGGGCAGGAGGATAGCACCCTGAGAAGCAGCCGAGAAGTAGGAAGAGGGTTGACGGCCACAGAAATCAACATTTACATTGTAGGTGTAAGCCTTCTATTCACCTGAATAGCCTCTAAAATTCAAGGCAGAAAGTGACAAAAGAATAGAAGAAGTATAACAAATTTCAGATTATGATTGCTTAGCTTGCAGAATGATCATGGCATAGGAGTTTGGTTTCTTTTTTAAACTTAATTAACTTGCTGTATTTTAAACTGGCAGCATTCCATGGATACTGTTGGTTTGACTTTGTGCCGAATGAGTAGTTTCTCATAGAGTCCCGAATGAGGCACATTACCTGCATTGTGAAGGAGCGTCAGTTACGGCACTATGGCCATGTGGCTCGTTTCTCCGAGGTTGATCCCGCTCGTAAGATCCTCATTGTTGGGGACCCGAGTGGCTGGACCAGGCCAAGGGGTCGCCCATGTAACACCTGGCTGTGGCAGATAGAGGGTCATTTCCGGAGGGTGGGACTGGACCGCGTGTTTGCCTGGGGGGTTGCCAACCAGAATCCCGAATTAATTCGTTGTGTAGTGGGTGCGGAAACACACTGTACCAGTGCATGCTCCACAACTTGACTTGACTTGACTTGATAATGATGCTTCTGCCTCACACTTTCAGAGTCCAGTGCTCAAATTTTTGCCCCATCACTCTCTCTGTCGAATTTCTATAATAATTCTGTATCTGTTTTGGCTTTCTCCACATCCTCCAGTTAATCCCATACTCTCAATAACATGTGTGTTAAAGGAATACTCCACCCAAAAATATAAAATATTTTTTATGTTACATACCCCCTGTTAAGCCATCTGGTCTTATGTTCACAATGTCACAGACACATGTATTTTCAATAAGATATTGTTGAATAAACCACTTCCGGAAAAAGATATTGTAGACAAAAATGGAACACCTTTAGACACACCGGATGTTTGAATGGAAAACCCGCCGCCTCACTTTATTCATTGGGCAGCTGTCCAGCCCAGTTAGAGCTTATTATAGGCTAACATTGGGCTTCATTTGAAATCAACAACATTTGTGCACTGCAAGACTTGTAAGCATAAAGATAAAAAATTTTAAAAAATCGAGCAAAAACATTATCAGGAAGAGAATATGCCTCCAATTTGTTCATATCGAAGATGCGTCAATTCATCTGTGCAGTTTCATAGACTACCACTTGTGGCTCTCTGCTATGAATATAAATGTAATGGCGGTAGGTAGGTCTGCAATTCAAATGTTCATGTCTGAGTTCATTCATAAAAGTGTTTTCCAGAAGTTGTTTATTTAAGAGTATTTTAGTAAAAGTACACATGCTTTGACTGGACAGGACAATTGGATGACCTGAATGTGGATTGTGTGACATAACCAACATGAGATTTTTTCATTTATGTTTTTGATACTGTTTGCAGCTGTCTGGCATTTGCCACTATAGATGCCTGTTATATCAGAAACTTTGTTATCTCTGTTCTGCATGAAAACATGTGACTAAAAAAAGTTTCTCTGCCATCCCTACAAATTACATGGCATGAATCAGTCAGTCAGCCTGCTATATACTAACACAGGGTCACGGGGGTCAATTTGAGCCAATCCCAGCCAGCACAGGGTGCAAGGCAGGAACAAACCCTGGGCAGAGCTCCACACACACACACTAGGGACAATTTAGAATCACCAATACACCTAACCTGCTTGTCTTTGGACAGTGGGAGGAAACCGGAGCACCTGGAGAAAACCCACACAGACATGGGGAGAACATGCAAACTCCACACAGGGAGGACCTGGGAATCGAACCCAGGCCTCCTTACTGCGAGGCAGCAGCACTACCACTGCGCCACCATGCCACCCATGGCATGAATAACATACAAAAAATATAATTTTGGAGAGGAGTATCCCTTTGGGTTGACTGCTGGCTCTAAACTGTCTCTTTATAACTGAAAGTACCAGTGGTAGACCAGTGCAACACGCAGGTTACAAAGTTGTAATTGATTCTACCTGGGATGGATAGATTTTAGACCCCACAACCTTATTTTGGAAAATGAGTAATACATTTTATAAGGTATATTTTTTGTTTGTTCTTTATACATTCTTGTATTGTTGATCACAACCATATCAGATTTGAACAAAGGACCCGGCCCATTCAATTTAGTTATTTTCTGCGTTATCAGTGGTACTGTGCTATTGATATTCCAACATGTAATAAGTGCTGAGGTTTCTGAGAACAGTGGCAATAAAGACATGGATATCCTACACACCCTCAATACCCCATCATTATGTTTAACATGCTTTACCTTCATTAAGGCACACAGAGGAAAAGTATAATAAAGTAAATCCAAAGGTTTACAATTTTACAGGAAAAAGTCTTTGGCAACATGGTGTGATGTTTGCTGGGAGAATGTGGCAATGCAAGATATGGAAATAAGCTTACCATTTTCACTCCAGTCATCTTTCACTAGTCACTCAGTTTCCACTTCTCCTCCAGCTGTTAGTACTTCACTGTAAACTAAATATGCTTCAGATGTTCCAACAGCAAGCAGGGGGCAAAGGATTTTTTTCTTTGTGGCAATTCACATTTTTACAAACAGTAAAAAACACTGCCTTTCCTTTTTAACTTAAAGGTGTTTTAGAAGAAAAATAAATGTATTTCAAAATATTTGTGTGTGTGTATATACATACATATAAATAAATATATATATATATATATTTAGGGAGAGAGAGAGAGAGAGAAAGAACAAGAGAGAAAGAGACATTCTTTGGAGATCTCATTTCCATATTTCCAAAAGTAACATAAATGGATTACCTATGGTGCTTTATTTACCATTTCTTTCCAAGCCTTTAGTTTGTAGGAAGTGGTCTAGTTAGATCCACCTTCACTCTCCTTTGACATTTTGCAGGACTTAACTTATCCTCATGGATTAACCTTTCAAACATATATATAGTCAGTTAAATTGGAAATTGCATTTTCCTGGAACTGACATCATCTTGTTTCATCATAAATGTAGAAGAATCACAAATAAAATATTACCACCGTCTGCCACAGTTCCATCTAATACTAGCATGAATGACTTCACAGATTTTGTTAATAATAAACCATAAATAGTGTAAATTTTTCCCCTGAGGATTGCCACCATA
Source organism: Polypterus senegalus (assembly GCF_016835505.1). Lineage (NCBI taxonomy): Eukaryota > Metazoa > Chordata > Cladistia > Polypteriformes > Polypteridae > Polypterus > Polypterus senegalus. The sequence goes on from NC_053168.1 coordinate 44,231,395, forward strand.
TCATGGTGGAGAAGATTGTGAGTTCCTCAGATTCCAAGAGTGATACTGTGTGGAGCTTGTGCTCTAGTTAGCGTCACCCATGGCAATACGGTCAAAGGGGAGGAGGTTACAGACAAAGCAGTCCAATTAAGTTCTCAATGGTGGATCGGGCAAAGGATGCTAATGTGTCACAACATTTCTTAAAGTGGAGAAAGACTACAGAAGAACAGGGTCTTCAATTGGCTTGGAGTACTTGCCACAACATCTTGATCCTAATCTGTCAAGGACAATGTGGTGACCAGCCCCCTGAAATTAAACAAAGTCAAGTCTGATTGTGATCAGCAAGTTCCAAAGGGGAAAGGATTGTGGTGTTTGAAAACCTCTAGTCATAAGCACTGAGTGTCAGACTCAGTCACTGGGCTCCTGACTAAACTGCCCTATTTTCCAAGCTACTCTGCTAACACCATTTAGGTGAAGGAGCTGGAAAGGGTTAGGGTCAACTCTAAATTACCTGAGTGGATTATTGCACCCAGCAGGATCATCACAAACCTCTATAAACTTTGCAGTCTCAAATTTGCTCCCTGATAGATAGCAAAACCAGAGAACACCCAGAAAGGAGAACTGCAAAAATGTTTTCCAGGGAAGGTGACAGATTGATCTGCCTGCTTTCTCTGAAACTTGACTGGCTGATGAAGTGGAAACAGAAGTGGAAAAGGAGGCCATCTTTTGCAAAGTGAAAAGGTGATTAGCAAAGAATCTGTAGTGTTGGGTTTGCAACTAGAGAGGTTGGGAGCATCCGTTGACAGCGCTTTGCCGCACCCACCACTCAAAGAACCACCTGGATTGGGACCTGAGTGTAGCAGGTTACACCTCAGTACCACACTGTAACAGTGTGAGGTTTTTAAAGAGGTTGGAGTGCCAATCTTGCTACCAACCCTCAAGTTTTCTCTGTAAGTTGGAGGACTTCCTTGCAGGGCTGGACACCATACCCAGGAAAAAGCAATTGCAGGTTGCAGGAGTAGAGTCCCTTCTGACGTTTATGGAACACTGGCGCAGATCCCCAGCCTCAAAGCCACCATTCTACAATTAGGAACAACCTTTTAATCTGTGCCTTAGAACTTCCTGTGGGAAATCTGTGAGTGTGTCATGACCACCCATCTGATGCTTGCCAACAATCAGATGGTAATAGTGTGTGCTTGTGCTTCAACCCTAGACTTGCAGTATGATAAAAAAAGAGGTTTTCTAAGCCTCCATAGACATTGCCAAGCATCCCTAGGGAACATCATTCTCTTAGGGGACTTCAGTGCAAAGGATGGCAGAGACTACAACCTTGGGAAGAGGATTATAGAGAAAGAAGGCATCAGCAACATCAGCTTTAATAAAGATCTCTCACCACATACACATAATATGGACCTACAATTACATACAACTTCTTTTGGCAGAATATCAAGCTTAAGGCAACTTGGAGACACCCTCAATCTAAGCAATGTCATGGTATTTACTGTTCTTGTTTGAGCTATGGATCACCGTGATATGAGAACTACAAAGGTCATAATTAGGATTAGCTAAATGGAACATTTGGCAGCCTGGAACACTGCTCTCATTTTTGACATCACCTTTTGTCCATTTTCTTAAACTCTAGACTTATTTTTGTTTACTTCCTTTTTTTGAACTCCCAAGATTTTCGCTGACAATTTTCGTGATAGGCCACCTAAAGTAAGTTTCTCAAGTTTAAGTTCAGTTTTCCATGGTTAAGTAATGTCCGCTCTGCAAACTTTGTCCTTCTGGATGAGCTTTAAAAGTCTGTTTATTAAAGCATTCAGCTTTCTGATAGAGGACTATTAGTTTTTAATGTCATCTTGTGCACATGCTGCCTATGTAAACCCACAATTGTGATAAAAATGATGCTGTGAGTCTCCCTTGAACCAAGCTTTATGAGGACATTAAACTAATCCAAAGCAGCTGCATGGTAATTTAGTCTTTTAAAGTGACCATTCATGTGCCTGTTTAAATGAACATTATAACCAAATACAGAATTTCTTATAAACCATTTCTTTATTATTTTTTTAAAGGCAGTCATTTCAAAATAATGATACATTGCCAAAAATCTAATGCTGGTTTTCTTTTAATTTTTATTAAGTTTTCTAAGGTGGCGCAGTGTTAGCGCTGCTGGCTCGCAGTTAGGAGATCTGGGTTCACTTCCCGGGTCCTCCCTGTGTCTGCGTGGGTTTCCTATGGGTGCTCTGGTTTCCTCCCACAATCCAAAGACATGCAGGTTAGGTGGATTGGTGATTCTAAATTGGCCCTAGTGTGTGCTTGGTGTGTTTTTGTGTCCTGCAGTGGGTTGGCACCCTGCCCAGGATTGGCTCCAGCAGACCCCTGTGACCCTGTGTTCAGATTCATTTCTATTTCCATTCTATTTTCCATTTCTATTCCATTTTCTAAATCGATGGATGGATAAGTTTTCTAAGCTCTTTTGAATTAGGGTTAGGGTTGTTTGATAATTCATTTCTGTCATTTCCTCTATTTACAGGCTTGGATATTTTTCATATTCTTCCATGACGCAACTTTGTCTGAAAATGTGTGCCTGTGTTTTAGAACTATGTTGTTACATTGCAACATCCCATGATTCACTAGGAGTGCACAACCCTTGACATCATTAACATGACGGTATTTAAGTCGTCACATGCTAGCCTGAATCATCCAAGACTGGGACACAAAGAGATATATGCGCTTTGTTATTAAGAACTTCAATTTTTGGTTAGCATTTAGGATTTGACAACAGATTGTTTTAATGTTACTGGTTACAAACTTCTGACCACATTTTTTCCTCCCAGTCCTTTCTAATAAATGCCCAATGTTGTTTGAGACAGAACACCAGTTATACCACACAAACAACCTTAAAATTAATTGTTAATAATATGCTACAAAGATGAATATGCTACAATTATGCATTTTGATTTAACTGCAGCCTTTGAATAGTTTGACCTCACCATAATATTACACATACTTGACAATTTAATTGGACTGACTTATAAGTGCCTTTAGTGTCTCATGACGTTACTCCCACATTTCTGTTTGCAGTTAAATGTGGTATCCATTAGAAATCATTTCTGGAAGTACTTTTTTCCTTTATATGTTGCCAATGTCACATGTAATTTGGTAATTCGCCAGTGATTATGTCTACTGAATATTTTCCTGGAAATAAACCGTGCGGCTGGCATAGGCAAACATTGTTTTCCAGTACCCTACGATGCTTTATGAGGTCAACATCACATCACAGGCCTGTAGCATGTATGATATCATGACCTGATTAGTATTCCAGCTAGATTTCCACTCCACATGCATTAAAAAAAATTGCAGCACTGCATGGCTAACTTGCATGCATAATTAGCCATGTGCCAGCAGTTAGGCATTAAAACAAGTCCTCCCTTCATCAGAAAACAAAGGAGACCCTGCAAAATGATAACAATAATGAAAGATTTGTTACAATTTACAATGCATTTCTTTCTTCTTGTTGAAAGAAAAAAAGTATGAAGCATTTGCAAAGATGCATGAGAAACAAAAAAGATGTTTCAGATGTGCCCGGTGCCTCGACTTCATACAATGGAACAAGACAGTCCCACACTGCTGCTACTTGGCACGGTCAATGCATGCCCCAAGACTGGAACTCTGTAAGCACAATGATTTATATTTTATTTACTTATTGCTAGTTTGTGGGCATTTGTTGTATTTTGTTTATGGTGATCATTCCATCTGTGTGTTTTCTTATTTGAACCAAAGTCACAAAGTGATTGGCATGACTAGATTACCTTTTTGGCCACAATAATTAGTCCAGCATATCTGACAGAAATTTTAAATGACCAATACATTATTATAATTAACTCAAAACTAGTTGAGTTCCTCCTTTCCCATTGACTTCAATACATTTCCTTGAGTTTGACGAACTTCCTAAATAGCGAAGCAAACTCCTCCAGGTTCTTCATCACTAAAAGCCACCATTGCATGACTGGATTATTCGTGTATGTTAAGATTCTTTAAATTTCTTTTTGTTAGATCCCTGAAGAAATCATCTGCATTTGTGTGATGCTGGTTTATAGGAATGGCTTCCTGTTATGGTTGTGCAGCACAATATGCTAATTGGTGATGTGACAGTTGCCATGCTACAGTATTTAAGGGCAAGAAGCTACAGTTTTTCTCCATTTGAATTTTAAATTTGGTTCAAGAAGAGTCTAATTTTCATTCAAGAAATAAAAAATTAATCTCAGAATTTCAGGTATGAATTTAGATGTATGCTTTTAAGAATGTTCACATGATCAGTCAGACATTGCCTGTCTTACTATCACTAATTCAGCCTAGTGTTTCCAACTTTTGTGAGTGAATCTAAAAGAAGACTAATGGAACATATCTTTCAGTCATACAGAACATTCATACACAGATGACATACAGTATATATATTGTGAGATATGGCCGGCTGTTCATCCCAGCCAGTACCCCCACACCGCTAGATGGAACATTCCGGCAGCATGGAGGTGCCCCAAATTCCAGCAGGGCATCATGGACATTGGAGTTTTCCTTCTCAGCCCTGCTGGATACCATAGGGGCCGCAAGGGAACACTGCAGGGAGGCTCAGAGACTTTTATTTGCCCTATAACCCAGAAGTACGTCCTGGTTACAGGGACAGAGGAAATGACATACTTCTGGGATGAAAAAGAATAGTTTTGATCTGACCCGGAAGTGCTAGGGAGTCACATGGACTGAGGGTTCAGAAGCACTTCCGGGTCATGGACTATAAAGGACTATGGGAAATCCCAGACAGAGGGACTGAGTTGGGAGGAAGTGTGGCAATGCGTCTGGGAGTAGGAGGATTGATTATTGTTTATTGTGTATTGGTTATTATATGAGTATTGTGGAGTGGAGAGTGCTTTGTGCACATTATTATTATAAAATAAATAATAATTGGACTTTTGTCTGGTGTCTGGCGTCTGATCTGAGGGTTCAAGGGGACGACAGCACGCCCTATCTGTCACAAAGAATACAAAGATATTGTCAATTTGCTGCCATTATAGAGCTGCATGGATTTTTTTATTTTAATATACTGATGTAAATGTTATGTTATTTAAATTGGGCAAACTTTGAGTCAAAAGACATTGGGAGTTTTGTAGCTTACAAACAGCTACTTTGTTACTGCTCAGTCAGCAACTTCTTGTGTACGGTTAGTATACAATTCCTACCAAATTTTCTATATTATAGTTCTGCTAAGAGGTTTTTAAAAAGTAAGCATTTTCCACAGTGACAGCAAACATATAGTATGTGTAGCTTTTTTTAAAGTATTGTATGTTAACTCAGTATAGTCAGAGCATTCACTTTAAAATAAGTGTATTGGGTTTAAACATGTACAGTGAAAGGTTAAAAGAAGCAATTGTATCATTAACAAATAATGCGTCATAAGCAACACCCTTTGATCTTTTTACTAGCTCAGCACACAATGCTTTAGCTTGCAAATGAAATACTGCGAGCGGTGCTTACACCGTGTATTTTTTTATGGGTCTATCTGGATATGTATATTCAATAAATTGAACACATTGGAACAATTCTGACAAGAACAGTTCATTCAGTCCAACACACGTGTCAGTCCATTTCAACTGTTTATACTACACTGGTAATCTAAAGGTCACTGTATGCCCAATGTGTACAAAATGACACACCCTTCACCATCCCACTATGTTATCTTTAATATTCTGAAGGGATTGTAATAAGAAGATTATGATAAGCATGCATAAGAAGAAAGACATTGTTTTTGTCTAGCTGTACATCCATTCATCCATTTCTGCATACATTTATCCAATGTGTTGCAGGGACCTGAGGCATTGCTTGAAATGGGACACCCACAATTCCCTCTCTCCAAACAAACACAATGTAATGCACACACACATGCCTTGTTGGCATCCTTAACCACAAGGCCAGAACCAGATCTGGATGGTTTGCCTATCTATCTCCATTTTGGTTTGTTTATGTAAAAAGTGGATATTTTTCTAAGTGACAAATGTCTACCTCTTATACTGTAGAAGTAATATTTAACATAATCACGGCCACTTTTAAACCAGATGCTATTTTTGGCAATAACAATGAGGACACAGTACAATATTAATCATGCTCGGCTACATCATTAAATAGAATTGTGTTGCATTTCACCTTATAATGCTGTATACTCACTGATAAATGATGTTCTGTCACAGGCATTGTGGTGGGCATTCTCAACATTTGTCAGGTGAAGAAAAGTCACTGAAAAATGTCTTTCACTTCAATTTTTCTTTAATGGGACTTTAATCATACTGAGTATAATGGTTATAGGACTCTCTGAAATTCAACACAAGGAAAAATTAAAAAAAGATATTTACTATGAATATTTTGGTGATTTTTTAAAATGTTTTATTTTGTTGTTATATTAGTTTGCATTATTTATCTTTATACTCCTAACCAACACAACTTGCTGCAAGCTGAAGCTAAGCAAATGGTCCAGTGCTGTAAAGTGAGGTCTTTTGAATCAATTGAGATGGCTCTTTGATATAAAAAGCCCAGAATCTTTCTACAGTGTCACCCCCAAATGAGCTTGTGGTCAGCCAATACTACAGGAAAGCCAATGGTGGCCATGATTCACTTAAGTAATGTACAGTATGTGTAGACAGCAACGGCTCTTGAAGGTGTGTATATAATCAGCGTGTGGCTGACCACAAACACTGGAAGAGTAACGAGGGGACGGGGTCTTCAATAAAGGTAACACAATGCCGCTGTGTTCACGCATTACCTGTGAGCCTGTTTTTGACTTAATAACCAAACTGAAAATGGTTCATCATGCTTTTCTAATGATACAGTATCGGGAGGATTATGTGTCAATATAAGCATCACTGTCTACTTGTTTATGCCTTACACAAGCTTCAGTGTCTTGTCTAGTAAGGCTTGTTTTATCCTGCTGTGTTAAAAATATTCTAGTCTCAGCATGCCAATAGATCACTCCACCATGCAACAATTTTTGATGTGATCTAAATCAGACTCATTTGTCTGTCTCACAGAGCATGTGTTGTAAGTGTTTATTATATTTACTTGTCATTCGCTTACTTGATAATCCTAGTTTCGAAGCCACCAGTTGCACCAGGGAAAAGAAACATTGATTTGCTGTTAATTCAGTCAAGGCTTGATGTACAGCTTCTGTTACATTTTTTCTTATGTCGAGTCTTCTGTCATTTTCTCTTTGGAGTAGTCATCGTGTACTCCATTTAATAGGGGTCTGCAAGTCTTTTTGAACACCACAAGGAGTTTCTTGCAGTGGTCCTCACTTATTGCTGTACTTCCAACCACCTTTAACAGTTGATCCATAGCCCCATTTCTAAGGCACACTAAAAAACAAAAGGGTAGTCAACAACACGCACATATTCTGACATGCACCCTCATTTTATCTTCTGTGATTCTGCCCGTGGACTTATTTCTTTTGGCACGTAAAATAATGTAGGAACAGTTGAAATGCTTCTTTAAAAGTTTATCACCATCATTTGGAAATGTAGATAAACATCCCTGCAGAAACAATAGAAAAATATTATTTGTCCACTATGGCCATCTCTACATAACCAAAAATACAGAAAATACTGACCCTCTTTGGAATGCACTCACAATAGCAATTGTGCCACATGCTTATCTGCAGCTGTGATTTTCCTCTTTCTTTCTCCTTTGGAATAATATTTGTTTGCCACCCCTTGTTTGGAGTGAGAAATTTTAAAAAGAGGAGCCAACTGATTGCTTTAGGAATAAATTGTGTGAAGTAGGACTGTGAATTTCTACATTTCTGTTGAAATTGGCACTCTTATTGATATTGCCAAGTTGTTGCTGCAATTCTATTAGAATGTTTAGGCAACATGTGGTGGGAATTCCCCATTCCCCATCACCCGGAAAAAAGTTTCACACGAAAAACAACCCCTTTGTGGAATGTATAATTAATTCTTTAGCATTAAATTGCCCAAAAAAAGTATTTTTCTAGAGATCATGCATATAAATCTTTTAGCATGCCCAAATTTCAATACTTTGTAAACAAAGAAGTACTTAATACCGTGCATGAGTTGGAATCAAAACAAAAAGAAATGCAAAAACTACTGGGGGTCTTACTTAGCTATTGTATCCATATATACACTGTGATCTAATAGCATATTTTTGACAATAGGTGAAAACAACCTTTGCAACCAGAATTTTTAAAAATGCAAAAATGGTCTTTTTTTTAACAATTAAGTATTTACCATGCACAGCTAAAATATGCACATTGTTTTCAGTTTTATCAGGCTGCTTATTATCAAAGGGTTGCATATGCACTGTTATTATTCATGGACTGTGTGTGACCTCCTTGCAAAATAAGATTAGCACTGTATTTTATAAAGGTCCCCAGATACCATTATGTATAACACGATTTTTTTAACTGTAAGATTTTTTTTCTGATAATCATTATATAGTATTTGTCATAATAAAAGAAAAAAAAGTTGTTTTAGCTGTGTGAGCAGAAACAGACTTTTACATTTTCAGTTGCTTATGTTCAGAGCTCACAGCAGTATTGATTCATCACCTTTTCGAAATGAAGGTGTAGAAACTGTGGGCTTGAAATGTGTATTCTTTGATGTGAAGTAACTAATTAATTGTAAGGAAAAACAACCTTTGTAAGGGTTAATTGTAAGCATTAATTGCAGTAATACATATCATCTGATAAAGAAATCTGAAAGGTTTGGGGTACCAGCCAGTCCACATTTATTGCAAATATTGTGTTATGATGTTGCCCATTAAGTATTGTTAGCTGTCCAATGGTTTCTCCTTGCTGCATGAAGTTTCTGTCATCAACACACATACTGACTTGCTTCTTCTTAGTCTACCATCCTCCTGGATGTCAAGCTAAGCTGCACCCCCATTAAGCTTGCCATTGTGACAGTAAAGATCTGCCCATGCTCATTACAAAAAAAGCAGCATGATAAGCATACTGAGACAAATGTTTTATTATTTAAATCCATGGCTCAAAGATCAGTCAGATAAGGGAAGACAAAAAAAAACAACACGCAGTAATCAGAAAGGCAAAAATCAAAATCCAAATAACAAAGAAAGAAAAGCTGTTAGAACACAAGAACAGTAGTAAATCTCAAGTAGGGGCTTATGCTAAGGTACGAGATGCACAATGCTGGAGTCACACTACAATCCAAGTTGCCTCCTCTTATTGCCTCTGCTCTCCTCATCATGTGATTGTTGCATATTCAGAGTTACATATAGCACTAAAACATGGGAGAACAAGGCCCGGGGCAAATAGCAGGCAGAAGAAAGAACAAGAGCAGGGATCTAGTCCTAGTTCCTGTCAGCTCCCTTTCCGGTTGAAACAACTACAATGATAGGGTTCATGACCTAGTGTATCTAAAGACAAACTACTGGGCCGGGTGACTTCGGACATACAGTTTAGGTATATTCAGAAGTGCTCCACTCATTGGGCACCTTGCACTCAAAAGCAAGTCCTACCATCTGTTTGCAGAGCAAAACTACAACTGCCTTCTTCAGCTCATGCGACTAATGAGGCGTTTGATAGAGAGGGTGGCTTTTCACTAACAGGATCACTACACTTCAGCATTAACACACATGGCCGTATCAAAATTTATGTTATTCTGAAAGAGGAGAGGAAGACACCTAATGTGTGCCGTGATGACCAGTAAATTCACTTTTTTACTGCAAAATCTCAAGTGAGGAAGGCTATGGCTCCAGCCATGAAATTCAGCTTGCAACCTTTCCTGTTGTACCTAGCCTGTCACAAGATATTTCATGGCTCGAGATATATAATCTTTGATGACCCAAAGCATGTTTCAGAGGCCATCAATGATTTTCTAGTTACATGCACCTCTTCCTCTTAATGGGTGCTCTTTGTTTCTTTTTTTTGTAAGTTATATTTTCTCTGCTAAGCATCTAGAGACACTCACTTGTAACATACATTTTTTCTTTGTGTGTTTGTTTAGAGATCTCATTATGCCTGGCTTGCTTTCTTTGACTGTACCTATCATATTGGGGATGGTGTGTGTGCATTACGTTCTGTTTGTTTGGAGAGAGGGAATTGTGGGTGTCCCATTTCTAGCACTGCCTCAGCACCACCTATTATACAAAATCTGCCTGAAAAGTAATACTTGTTCCATATTTCATGGATGTGTTGCTAAATTAGGATGTATTCGTTTACGCTTCTAATGGCCAACTGCTGGTGAAATTAGTAGTAAAAGTATAGTAACAATAAAAAAATGGTTGTGTCTTGCAGAGGATTTAACACAGATTATGAAGGTCCCTAAACAAAATTCTCTTCAATAGAAGTTTAATTTTTACCAGTATGACAAGTGATAGAATTCTGCAATCAACGATATGAGCAGTGAAATATAAGCAATTATGCCATTTAAGGTAAAGACAAGAATGATGTTTATATTGTGTGTACATATGTGTGTGACCAAATGGTAGTGAGATGTAGTAGGGGAAGGTGGCCTTTCAAGTTTTGACACCATGGGGCCCATGGGAGTTTTGATCTGGCCTTGCCCAGAGGTAGTTGTATGAGGAATATAAGTGACCCCCAAAGTGGTTACAGGCTGGGGTTAAAAAGACCCTTCTGGGTAGAGGAGGAAAAACAGAGGCAAGGACTTATGTGGAGAAGAGGAGAAGGGAGAGGCCAATGAAGAGGAAGCCTGATAGATAAGGAGTGCTTGAGTCAGCCAGTTAAGAAAGTACAGATGTGGCCTTTATTATTTTGTTGTTTTGTTTTGTTTTGTTTTCTTCTTCTTTAGAGAAGGCCATAAGGAGCTGCATTGCATCCTTGTGGACCTGGAGAAAGCATATGGCAGGGTGCCTCGAGAGGAGCTGTGGTATTGTATGAGGAATTCGGTAATGGCAGAGAAGTATGTAAGAGTTGTACAGGATATGTACGAGGGAAGTGAGACAGTGGTGAGGTCTGCGGTAGGAGTGACAGATGCATTCAAGTTGGAGGTGGGATTACATCAGGGATCAGCTCTGATGCCTTTCTCATTTGCAATGGTGATGGACAGGTGGACAGATGAGATTAGACAGGAGTCCTCGTAGAATATGATGTTTGCTGATGACATTGTGATCTGTAGTGATAGTAGGGAGCAGGTTGAGGAGACCCTGGAGAGGTGGAGATATGCTCTAGAGAGGAGAGGAATGAAGGTCAGTAGGAACAAGACAGAATACATGACAGAATACAGGGAGTAGAATTGGCGAAGGTGGATGAGTTTAAACAGTACAGAGTAATGGGGACTGTGGAAGTGAGGTGAAAAAGAGAGTGCAGGCAGGGTGGAATGGGTGGAGAAGAGTGTCAGGAGTGATTTGTGACAGACGGATATCAGCAAGAGTGAAAGGGAAGGTCTACAGGATGGTGGTGAGACCAACTATGTTATATGGGTTGGAGATGGTGACACTGACCAGAAAGCAGGAGAGAGCTGGAGGTGGCAGAGTTAAAGATGCTTAGATTTGCACTGGGTGTGACGAGGATGGATAGGATTAGAAATGAGGACATTATAGGGTCAACCCAAGTTGGACGGTCGGGGAAGTCAGAGAGGCGAGATTGCATTGGTTTGGACATGTGCAGAGGAGAGATGCTGGGCATATTGGGAGAAGGATGCTAAGGATAGAGCTGCCAGGCAAGAGGAAAAGAGAAAGGCCTAAGCAAAGGTTTATGGATGTGGTGAGACAGGACATGCAGGTGATGGGTGTAACAGAACAAGATGCAGAGGACAGAAAGATATGGATGAAGATGATCCGCTGTGGCAACCTCTAAAGAGAGCAGCCGAAAGAAGAAGAAGAAGACGTTTTCTTCTTCCCTTCACCTTTCCTTGAACGTCTTACCTCCTATAATAAAATAACCTTTGTAACTTCGGACTGGTCTGGACTTTTGTCTTTCCTGGTCTGCTCTTGAGATCTCAGTTTTGTCACAACACCCACATGCAAATATGTTCTGTACACTGTAGTAGAAAAGCCTTAATTCTGCATAATAAATGACTCACAGGCGCATAATGTCTCCAGACAACTTCTTTTATATTAACCAGGTATGGAGATCTCAATGTAGAACTCATACACACAACTAGAAAGTCTTGCAGTGTCACTGTCCTTTTTCATAGGCTCCTTTAGCCAGGGAATTGGCGGTGTTACTTGCTTGATACAAACTCTGGCTAGAGGACCCCAATGAGAATGTAATTTTACTAGTCATACCAGGGGGCCCGTAACTGTTCTTCTTGCAAGGGTTTCTTTCCCAGATACCTTTTTCACTCTAATTAGCCCCAGTCATGACTTTCACACCTGGCAGTCATCATGCTATTAGGGGGGCATTTAAACTGTTCATGGGGCTCCAGCCTGGCAGTTACTGTAAATGTAATCTTGCAAGAAACAATTTTCAATATGCATATTAATATACTGTACTGTATCTTGAATATAATATAAATAATTTCTGTTCTGTTCCCATTATCTCTGCAGCTGACATAGACACTGCGGCAAATGCAGACTTGAGGTTTTTTTTAGGTACAATGTTAGTGATCTTTATCTTGCTTTGGCATGCATACTGCACTCTGATACTAATACTGATAAGCAAAAAATGATGATGCCATCTGCCATGGCAACTATCAAGATGGCAGCTGCATTTTCTGATAGGTTTATTCATAGTTTTTAGTTCAGGCACCACAGGTTCTTTCAGCTAGAGATAACAAAAAATTGTTTGTCTTTTTTCGGTTTACACATGTATTGAGGGGGCAAGTCAGAAAAGGGGAAAACTATAAGCATTATAACCACCAGGGCTTCGGGGAAGAATGAGACTATGTGCCTTGTCATTCTTGAAGGAAAATGTTACAGCAAAATGCAATGGAAGTGGAAAAATAATATCAGAAAGATGCTGAAGATAGTTAAATTAGAGTGACACACCTGCCAAATTTAAAGTGATAATTATTCCTCAGAGCGCCATCTCCTGCACAAATCATCCAAAATACTTTTTTTTTATAAACATAAAGCCAACCAAATCTACAGTTTAATCAGTTTAAGAAAAGCCACAAAGGATTTTATGTTTTTCAAGACCATGTTTATTCACAAAGAAAATCTGCCTTTAGACAAAGCGGGGCAATTTTTGACAATATCCCAAGGCAGAAAAAATATGTAATTTGAGAAGATGCACGAAGTAAGTTAATTAAATATAAAAAGCAAATTAAATATTTCAAATAGTCTGAGGTGGTATGCAATGCAGTGCAAAACTTCAAAAGACAATTATTCTTTATTAAATAGGTATACATAGTGCATATAAAATTAAAATAATAACTCACAAAAATGTCAAACTATTCCTTGATATTATGGCAGATTGCCCCTTGGCGGCTTTAGCACAACTTTACAAATTAAGCCAGACAGCAGGTAAAAGTCCAATATTCTTTGATTTTCCACATGGCTAACACACACATACTGTTGGGAGAGATAAACAGGAGGATAATACAAAGAGCTGAAACAGAATAAAGAAAATCTTTCATGCCTTTCAGCCCTTACCACAACAGGTGTTTGGGTCTCTCTGCTGCCTATGGCTGCATCTCAGCTTTTCTCTCCTCCGAAAACAGTTTTTCTCCCCCTGTGCTTGTCCTTCTTTTCATTTATTCCTTCAGCTTTTCTCAACACATCCTCTTAGTAAACATTCCTATACCCTTTAGGTGATCCATTTGATGTGTGGAATCAGAAGGCACCTCAGAAAGCTGGAAACCGCCATTCCATGCTGCTCTAAATTGTTGCTTCCATTTAAACACCCCTTCCCAGGTTATTAATTATTAGGCAAGTATCAGAAACCCTAACTGCTCCTGTGGCTTACCACACCAGATGACCAGCTTCTCCTCCAGCGTTCTCTAACTAGACTGCAAGCTGTAGATAAAGTTTTGAGCGCTAAGCCATAACTCTTGGACTTTTACCCCTTAAGGCAATGCTTCCACTGTTTTTATGTTTTATAATAAAGTCTACTGTGATCAGAACCACCTGAAATTATTCATGTGCATACAATAGAAAAGGGAGAGATAGCAATTCCAGGAGTTCTATAAAATGTCTACGACCACAAGCACAATTGCTCGTAACGTCCCTGCTTACAATATACTGATACTTTAAAATCATTTGAAACAATTTTGCAGATGTTTCCTCCAATTACCAGTTTATGGTGCCGGTATGTTTAGAAATAAGTAGACAAACAATATAATCAAATGCCTATGGAATCTGAACTCCAGCTGTATGCCACAGGTTTGTCAGTTCACTCTCTGAACTGGTTCACAAAGTGACCCTAAGAGAGAATCACTTGCATTTCCGAGGGTATCCATTAATGTCTTATTAATGAAATGTTATCATCCAAAGTTACCAATAGCAAGTGAATACAATGTTGAACGTAACACGCAAGACCTAAACCATATACGGTATGCTGTGTTATTAGTCCAAAAATGCTAGCCGACAAAAGCTGCTACAAATCAAAGAAGGTAGTAAACATATTGTACAAATGCTATTGACACACTGAGTACCGAAATTTCAAAAAATTACAACTCTGACAACAAAGTAAAGCCAACGTAACTGGTGATCTCACCAAAGGAAGAGTTTCAGTGACATACTTCCACAGATGAATATGGTTTGAAATGTGAGGGTTTCTTGCTTAAACAAAATCAATAAATCCTTTTGTAATTGACAGATCTGAACATCAGTAGATTTGCAGCTTGATTTTGATGTCACCATCAGACAGCTAGATGAGGCTGAGTGCAGATCTGTAGCCTGATATAACTAGGATCCGTTAGCATGACGTGTTGGATACACTCATGCCTCAGGAACACAAAAATAGGCGTTTGAATTTGTTGCATTCCACAGCTGGTATCCACTACATGGATATGAAGAGGAAAGAGGAAGGTAGCTTGACTACATCATGTAGGGTTCTAAGAAGGTTTTGCCTATGAAGCTTTCAAAATCCCGCAGTGTCTAGGGGAGGATAACTAGTTGAATGGCAAGTGTGGTCATGCGTGTGCAGATCCACACAATGTTACAAAGAAAGTACCTGAAAGGTCGTGAATGCAATTTTCTAGATGAGGTGGAAATTGCTGATGATCTTCCACTTTCAAAAGTCTTCCAGCTCTTCAAAAGATGGTGTTGGCACGGTAGAAGATGAAATTAGGTTTGGAGGAAGTGTATTTTGCTGATGAATGATGTAGTTATGTCAGTAAGAATGTTTCCATTGACTGAATGCACATTTTCTAAGTGATAAAATGAAAATGCATTAAATGAATTTTGCTGTTGGCAGCTTGGTTCCATCAAACTGACCTTTAGCAATAAAAGAGAATTATGTAAGGACATCATTTCCTCAAAAAAAAAAAAAAACTGCTGTTGCACAAGTAAATTAAAAAGGTTGTTTGATGTGTTGCCATCTAGAATTTCATGTACTTTGCACCATAAAAATGTATCCCTTTTGGGTTCCTTGACTTTTCATTATCCTACTGATAAGGGTGACACAAAGCAAATGGACAGGATATGTAGACAACTGTTTCATATTGTTTAATTTCTAATAATGTTTATGTTTCAACTAGCTGCCACATTTAATTACATCCAAAGACAAGAGCACTAAAATGAAACAATTGCTTACTTGACACACCTACAAGAATCTGCTCTTTTAATGTGCCATAAGTTTCGTGTTAGAAGTTCTGGGAGGTTGCTGATGAGAACCATTTTACTGAAGGCCTCCAGCTATTGCATTTGAAAATGTCAAGAGCAACACCTGAAATGTTGTGTAGTTGCACAGGACCATTTCTTGGACCACTAGATAACCACCAACCACCACAAACTGTTCACTTATGTCTAGTTGTGATAGGGATAGTTGGGGTCAAGTATATCAAGTTACCCAATGCTGTGGTAGAAAAAACAAGATCACATACCACAATTGTTTAGCACTACTTGTGCCACAGGTGAACAGTATACCCAAAGAAACGCACATACTTCTTCTACACCCAGCTAAAGTTTCCCGCAATTTCATTATCAGAAAAGTATGGCCATCTCATATTCTTCAGGTGCTTGTCAACAATAAGTGTTCAGCAGTGGGGAGCAATTTCAACACCCCAGACTTTGAACACCTGGGTAGGCTACATGCACAGTAGATTATTCCATCCATCCATTATCCAACCCTCTATATCCTAACTACAGGGTCACAGGGGTCCGCTGGAGACAATCCTAGCCAACAAGGCAGGAAACAAACCACGGGCAGGGCACCAGCCCACCGCAGGACACACGCACACCAGGGACAATTTAGGATCACCAATGCACCTAACCTGCATGTCTTTGGACTGTGGGAAGAAACCGGAGGAAACCCACACAGACACGGGGAGAACATGCAAACTCCATGCAGGGAGGACCCGGGAAGCAAACCCGCATCTCCTACTGTAACTGCGAGGCAGCAGCACTACCACTGCGCCACCATGCCGCCCAGTAGATTATTTTTAAACAAAATCACCTGTGTCTTTTGTTACATGCAATTCCTGTCATATGACTGATACATCAATTTTTAAAAAGAGTGAAAGAAAGATATCTTTTAGCAGGCTAAACAGACTTGACTGATAAAAACTGATTATTATTTGCTTTTCTATTAATTGTATTAATAATAGACTCTTCTGTCTGGTACTTTTAATAAAATATTTGATGTCTTCCAACTCCTAGCATTAGCATAAGTACTTTTCCGATCCCCACTCCCTCTGGGAACATTACGGTACTCCTTCAATACCAGTACTTTGAATGATGGAAAAAGGATGAGATCGAGAGCAAATTAAATGGTGAGAAGTCACTGCAGGCCGGTGGATGTTGGTATGTGGAGAAGGTAAAGAAACATTTAGAAGTGTTATAATTGTTTAGTAGAAAATGCATCACTGTAAGGTATTGTGATAGCATTCAAATTTACATTTTTACACAATCAAAACCAGGGTCCCAGGGGTAAATCATCTATTGTGAATCAGTGGAAATGAAAGTTGCACGTCTTTAGTATGAAACTAGAGTACTTGCGAACAGACAGACACATGAACAATGGACGAAACATATCAACATCCATACAGTTATCACCCGGCCAGGATTTGATTCTTATGAGTCAGCAATACTTGCTTATTTGCAACCACACTACTCTTTCTTTTAATTACATTACTGAATAAGAAATAAAAGGAATTTTATTTAAAAGAAAAAATATTCATTTGCAGTACATATGTTATACTATGACAACTGACATTCTTATCAAAGTAAGATAGGATATTTTCCAATTTTCTACAAATATTTTTATTATTATTATCATTGTTTAAATATCAACCTCTTTCTTTTTTTAGTTAAATAACATGTATCTAGACCGACATCTGTGATGAGTGAAGCAAAGAGAAACAATTATTGTAGCTGTTAAAATGCCATAAAAGTCTTTTGAGAATGAATAGGTCAGCATTAGTTTACCAGCACTGGCTCCCCATCCAGCATTTGTTCCTGCCTTAATTCTTCTACTGTGACATATTTCATTCTAAGCTTTTAAGTAAAGGTTTAAAGTACATAAACGTGGTATGACTGTAGTTTTACTTAATATACATTTTTTCTGTTATTTTGTTATGTAGTGAGAAGTCAAGCAAAATGACACCTTTTATTGGCTAACTAAAAAGATTACAATGTGCAAGCTTTTGAGGTAACTCAGGCCCCTTCTTCAGGCAAGATGTAATTCCTAAAAAGGAAGATTTTTGATTTAAATACTGGGAAACCTGTCTTTTGAGCTCTGAATACATTTTTTAGCTTGCAAGAGTTTAAAATATTACAAACTTTAATTTCATGTATCACTTTTAAATGTATTTCTTTGAAAAAGTTTTTTTTTCTTTTTTTTATAAATGTTTATGAGAGTTAGTCTATGAGAATTTTATGCTTCAAAAAGAAGATGGGTTTTGGGTATCAATGTTTCAGGTTATTGGACCATTTTGTTGTCTGTGACTGATATAACAACTCCAAACAAGCCCTAATGCCTAAAGTTAACCAAAAAGGGAGAGGATAACCATAAACCCCAACTTAAAAATAACAAAACCTTGACTTGAGATTTAGATACATTTTATTTAACTAAACTTGAAAAGATTAAAACATTTTTTAAAAAGTCAGTAATTTAATAAATATTTAAAAAGTTCTCCAAAAAGTAAAATTAATGCACAAAAAGAGGAACAAATATGAAAGGAAAACAAACCCAAAATTTGCAATCCTAAACGAAACATTGACTCTGCAATCCACAGAAAAAAAACAGAGAGAAAATGCAAAGTATTAAAAAGCAAAGAAATTCAGCTATAAATTAAAAACATAAACCTGATAATGAAAAATAAATGAAGCCAGGGGCCTTATAAAGACCCGAACAGATACTGTGTCAAGAGGTCCCACATTCTTAAGGCTAAAACTAAAAACAGATATACGTGTAACGTAATTGACCATTACAAAATGTTATGATCAGATTGGCAGATGGCCTGAATTGAGATATTTTTGGTAAAGAATCAAATCAAATAAAGAAACAACAGATTTTTAGGAGAAGGCAAACTCATAATCTAAGTCTGATAACCAAAACAACAAAATTAATAGCAAACAAAATCTGAGAATTAAAAATAATACATACATCTGAAGACAGAGATGAAGTCAAAAGACAAACTAGGAACGAGATGGCCTTCACGAAAAAATAAAAACACATAATAGCACATGCAATTAGTTTTTTAGACATTTATTCAAAATGCTTAAATAGCCACTAAAAAATGAAATCATGTATCACTTCAACATCATGCACTTAGTAGCTGTCATGATTCATGAAGTTTTACTGCATTGGATTCATTTTTTCTTGCAGTAGTTTCATGTTACCCTTATTCATTGCCTAACATTGCACTACATGTGAGATCAACAAAAAAGGGAGAAAGTAAGAAATTGTCAAAGTAAAAAAAGACTACAAGTTAAAGAGACCAATTGAAAACATCAGGAAGAGAATATTCCCTGTACCTGCGCATATCCAAGATGCTTCAACAAGCACACAGTCAATTCCCCTGTACAGCTTCACGTAATTCTGAGTTCCTCCAGTTGTGGCTTACCACAATGAATATAAATAGAGTGACATGAGGCAGATCTAAAATTCAAATGCTTGGTTACATTTGAGACACTTCCCTTTTCATTCGCTTTTTGGCTATTTTACAGAGGAGGATTATTTAAGGGTATTTTACAGAACATACATGTGTGTGGATATTGTGAGCATATGACTGGATGACCTGACATAGGCATTACGTGAGAGAGTATGAGCACAAGTAATGTGAGATTTTCTTTCATAGATTTTTTCATACTGTTTGCTGTTGTCCAGTATGGGTCACCATAGAGCTCTATTATGAAAAAAACTTTATTATCATCATTCAGCATGAAAACATTAGGTTGATATTTTTTCTCAGCAATCACTATAAACTGCATATGGGGTAAGCAATATATTAAACATATCACGTTTGAAAGGAGTGTTCCTATAAAGTATTATCATTTTTGATGCTGAGATAATCAATCATATCTTTACTTAGTGAACAGATATTGGTGTAGGCATATTCATTTTAATCTTGTTGGTTTACTGATATTCCCCATAGCCATTTTGTAGCACTGGGTGTCTTTCTTGTCAAACTTGTCCACAATAAGTGTAAGCTACAGTTTTTGAATGAATAATTTATTTATTTATAGAAGTTAAAATGACAGATGGAATCTAGTATTTCTTGAAGTATGACATTATGTAAAACATTTGCAAAAGGTCCGAAGGCAGAAGCATTCCCGAGTTTAATGATGGATTAGGAGGTTTATTATGTGTCAGAAAAGTTATACAGTGCCTTTCAATGATGCAGGGTTGGAGCACTTACACAAATTTACAGCCACGATACTATGACAGCTAAGTAATATACCTTACAGAATTTTTATATATAAACACATATGATTAGATGAGTAAACCATAAAATTTGCTTGGCTAATAAAGGAAATGAAAAAGCATCAAAACAGATGAACCACAGGGAATATTAAAGACATTATCTGACAATCATAATTTCTATATAAGATGATGGCAAGCTTATCGTTTACACCTTCTACAGAATAAGCATTATTCATATGCTGTAATTGAACATGTAGGTGTTCCAAACTGACAGAGAACTATCTAAATAGAATTACTACTGTAACAAAATGAAACGAATGGAGTTTTCACAAAGCAGGAAGGGCCTACACACGTAAATAACCAAGGTAATGAAGATTTTTGGCATTACTACTATTGTTATTTTTCCTCAAACAATTACAGTTTTTGATTTAGATACTATTGGTACCAAGATCCCATTAAAGGAGAGTAAATGTGTGATATACTTTGTCTTGTTTCAACCTTTATATAAACATAAACTGACATTTCAACAAGGTTGTGTACTCGTAGAATTGTGATGTTCATGGCATATCCATATCACATAAAATTATGCTATATGACACGAGATGGATATAAAGTAACACTATATATCTGTACATCTTCCAAACCATAACCCACTAATCCTGGGCAGGGTCACGGAGAACCTATCAGGAATCATTGGATGCAACGCAGGAACAATACGTAGAAAAGTCACCAGTCCATCACAGAGAAACACACACACACAGGGCAGCGCCGGTTCATCTAACCTGCATGTCTTTGGACTACTGGAGGAAACCAAAGCACCTGCAAGAACATCCGTGTGAACACAGGGAGAAAATGCAAACTGCACACAGGCAGCACTCAGGACTGGAACCCCAGTGTCCTTGTTGCAAGGAAGCAGCTGTGCTACGGCTCCAGCATGCCACCCCTTAAAATAATACTATTGCTTACAAATTACCAAACTAAAAGATCTGATTATATTTAACATTTCAAATGAACTTCTTGAATTATTTTCAGTACTAATGGCACCATTCCGTATCTGTATGTTATTCAACAAACCTTTACTTAGCTTTATAAAATTAATAGAAAACCATACTATGAGGGGCCAAATAGGCCATAAATCATTTATTTTTGCGTATGCACGCAAGCCAATAGTAAATATTCATTAACCAATAATGTTCACATGTAAACCAATAGATTACGCACAAAAATATATGATTTATGATTTGTTTGGCCCCTCATACTTTACATCCAGAGTGTGGTGTTAACTCAGTTTTCACGAGTAAGTAAAGATGAACAACACAGTTGTTAACTAGCATACTGTATGTGCTATTTGATTTTAGATTTTCTATTTTTATACTCCATATTTATACTTTATGAGTAAATCATCCAGGCAATTTATAAAGTACTATGAAAAGGATTTGATTTATATTATTCTTAGATTTGATTTTATTATTTTCCTTTTTGTATAAGATTTACATTTTTGTAAAGTATCAGATGCATAAAATCTCAATAGAATACAATTAAGTAATATGATTGCATAAAGTTCAGTATTATTAACTATAAAAAATGTAAACATTTATTTTACATTAACCATTTCAGTGAAGGTTTACTTTAAATTCACAGAGGTTCATTTTAGGAGCTGTTGTTGTATTTCAATGTTTATATTTTTGCATAAACACCTCTAGATTCTACTTTAGCAGCTGAAATCCATTTTGTGTGTGTTAATGTAAATTTCTGCACATTTTGCCTTTATGTATATGTTTGCTATTTATGTTCCATGTATTTTCGCCAGTGGTTTATTGGCATACCAAACTGAGGACTGCTGCTTGTTAAAATGGGAGAATCTTTACCTTAAGGCCAAAAACAGGGCAAGTTAACATAAATTTCAGTGAGATGTTTAATGATAAACTGCTTGGAATGCTGGAACACAAGCATAAATACTGGCATACTGCCTCTAAGCGCAAAAATCTTTTTTTTGTTAGTTTTTTCCTTCATTCTAAGACCCAAATCTATGCTTGTACCTTAAGTGAAAAGCAAGGAGTACATACGGAACTACATTTCCACCAACAAAAATAAACAAATCTCACAAATTGAATATCATAATTTACTTTTATTAATTTTAACTTTATATTTTATCCAGCAATCCATCCTTAGATCTTACTGTTCCATATTTTAATAATAAAGTAAAATGAATTTTCACTGGGAATATTAGTTACAGGCAAGTCTAATTTGTGAATCTGTTCTGTCAAGATGTTCAGATCATTTGATATTTTAAGAAGGTTCAAACTGTGATACAAGCTTCATATTGTTCTGCTTCTTTGGTTTCTTCTCAACCTACACATCTGCGTAAATCTTCTGTAGATCCTCCTCTGTCACTCATGACTTGTTACTTATTCTAGGGCAATGAAAATTTACTTCACTAGATTTCAAGGAATGGAGATGTCGTGTCACATACAGTATGCAAAGTGAATGACAAATGCTAATATTTAGACTTCACTTACCAAGTGTTCTGATATGGGAGAAAAATGGAATGTCTTCGTCAATAGGGTATCCCAGCAGCTCTGATAGCGACGCAGCAAGTAGTTCTGGAGTGGACCAAATTAGAATCACCAATTTTTATAGATTTAGGTTGAAAACGAAAGGACCCAGAGGAAAATCCACACAAGAACAAGTAGCACATACAAACTGCTCATGAGCATATTATATTATGTGTGAATGTGTGGGATTCAAACCCTGGAATAGGCAGCAGTGCTACCCATTGCTCCACCATATTGCATGTTATATTATATTATATTATATTACATTAGTTACGGTAATTGTAAATATTTTTAAATTACTGTGTCTTATGGCCCACGTACTATGTACCTTCAGTGGCTTTCCTCTGTATTCTTCATAAGCACTCCGTTTCTCAGACATGTTTGTGTAAAGCCTACTTCTTAGACTCTTTCATTGTTTTTGAAGGGCTTTTCTCGCTTCCTGTCTGTTTTTATAGTTATGTTTGACGGCAACTTTCTCAGCCTGCCTCATACGTCTTTACTCCTCCTTGTGCTTAACACACTCAACACTTACTCTTTTGTCATGTCAAACTGACCGATCACACCAAAGTTAAACTGACCAGTCAGACTGCTCTGAAGGAATGGACACACAGACCTTATTATATTATACTAGCTGTTTAACCAGCATGGGGTCCTAGAAACTATTGAAATCGTCAGAAAAAAAAAATTGAAATGTAGAGACGTCAGGTAATTGAAAGGAACTACTCTGGGTGTCTCTCTCCTAGGAGGTTTTATTTTGCCAATGTGCTCACATCGTTTGCACATTAGAGGCTAAGTGACAGTCTTTCTTTGAAGGTTTCGTTTTGCTGATGTGCTCGCCTCGTCTGTGTATTAGCAGTGGGAGGAAAAGTAAAAGGGATACCATTTTGCCAATGTGCTCGCCACGCATCTGTAATAGCTGATAAGCGAGTGACTCTCTCCTTGGATGTTTCGTTTTGCCAACATGCTGGCCTCACTTGTGTATCCTCAGAGATGGAGCTGTTAGCCCAACACCACCTCTCACTTCCTGGTCGGACAGACACACACACTTCCACGTGTAGGTGTTTATATACTATATTATCCATCCATCCATCCATTTTCTAACCCGCTGAATCCGAATACAGGGTCATGGGGTATATTATATTATATTATATTATATTATATTATATTATATTATATTATATTATATTATATTATATTATTCCAGCAGACTTGCATGTCTAGTTAATAAACAGCTCTAAATTGTTAAGAGTAAGAGTAAATGTGTTAGTAAGCTCTGTCAATATATTAAACATAATACAATGTAATAAATATGTAATATCCATCTATTAATTTCAAAACCTCCTTAATCAATGTGACAATTTTGTGTTGTTTCACATTATATTATAAATGTGACATTATATTATAAAATAGTGGCAAATTATTTATTACTTTTTACACTCATAAGTGCAGCACCACTATCCTGAAGCTGGATCACAGACACATTGTCACGTAGGCATTGTATTCTGACAATTTTTCACCTAAATCAGATGTACTTATAATTTGAGACACTTTAGCACTGTATTTCTTAAATTTCATATAAATGAAAGCCCTAGTCATTGTGGTTCACGTTTAGTTTTGCATTTCTGTTAGACAGTGTGTGAAAAACATCTGTCACAGCCTGTTTTATGGACAGAGGTAGAGCTGACTGCCCTCTCAGATATTTAAAATGCAACGCTACCTAAATGAAGAAGATGAAGTAAGTATAATCTCAGGCATCTAGTCGAGTTTACAAAAGGAACAGGTTCTTTAGTCCAGTTGTAGTGTGGGTAGTAAGGACACTGCCGAGTCAAAGAAAAAGCATACAAGGAAAGAAAGAAAACAGGAGGGTATGTGTGAAATTCTAGTATGTACCACATTTATTTGAAGATATGGGTCCTTTTTCAAAAATTGTATATGTTAAATCTAAAAATCCCACCATTTTATTTTTGTAACATCTGTTCTTAGAAGTAGGTGTGGGGAATGGATTTTAAAAAATTTTACATAATTATTCTAGTAGGTAAGGCACCATTAGAATGAATATTTGTTTAAAATACAGACTTAATTTAAAGATACGAATAATTTTATCATTTCTGAAATAGTGAAGTACCCAGCTTCCAAAAATCAGGAACTAAGAAAACTAAAACGTGTGCAATTTAACATTGAATATACAGTTATAGCAGAAGGCATAGTCTTCCTCTTAAACTTGATAAAATGAATAGTCATAAAAAAAAACTTTAGAGGCAGTAGTCTTATAGGAATTATTACATTTCAGAACACAGTCAAGGGGAAAAATAGATTACTAGATCAGTCTCAAATATTTCCATTTTTAAGCATTTGGTAATCCACGTCCATTACATTTCCGCAGGGACACATACTGTCTACTGGGTTCAAGGGATTTGTGGCCACTCAGTAGCCACGGCACACCTAATAAAACCACACTGAAATGATGCTGAGGCCTAATTATTTTACTTTTGATGATATACAGTTGAAAAATGTGACAAGCGTTATGAGTTGGCTACTTTATATAGCAGTGTTTTGTGTATTATACAGGTAGAACATCTTTAGCAGGGTTTATTCATTATTCCATTTACTTGGCAAAAGTTCAATTTATTATTTTTATTGCATTTGCCATTCTGCAGCTCCATTTCATTTTATTTATGGGCGCTGTTCTTGGTTGGTGGGATGTACAGTTTTGTGTGATGCAATATCTGATGTCACAAAGTGACACTCCATTCACCATTCATTATTTGGACAGATATAATGTCTTTAACAGATGGTGTGTGAATATGTCTGATACTCAGATTTTTTCCTATCCCTCCTGACTACGATTCAGAGTGGTGTTCAGGTTTTTGGTATGTGAGTTTGGCATGTTTTGGTCTTTTCAGTAACAATCCTTTCCTGACTCTGGCCTTGACTCTTTTTCCAGTTCATTTTTTGCACTCCTCAGTTCTTCTGACTCTACAGAAAGACTGTAATAAAACAACATTAGTTCTGTAAATTAGACACTTATGTATTTAGTACGTATTTCTTAACCTACAAATTGAAAATCCGATCCTTCATTGTTTAAGCCTGCTAATTTTAATTTTAGAGTTATAAGATAATGTTGAAAATAACATCCTGCAGGTACAAGTAGAACATTTTCTGATATAAATTAGCCAATTTACCAAAGTTTGTTTACCTGCTCCACATACATCATTCTAACGGGTAGCAAAGTTTTGGAAGTAACACACATGTTGTGTTTTGCAAACTTTGCTACTTTAGCATTTTAAGATTTTTTTCATTTTAATATTTCTATGGTATACTGAAGAACAATGATAAACATTTTATTGGCAAATACATCACATTTATATAAAGAGTCAATATTATCGATCTGTTCTTAACTCTATTTTTCTTTTTGTAAAAACTTGATTGCTTTGTATGGAGTGTAATAAAATTAATAAAAAAAAAATAAAAAAAAAGAGTCAATATTTACAGTGTTGACCTTTCTTCTTCATAACATAACTGCAGTTCACTCCGGCATGCTGGATATCAGTTTGTGGGCCAGATCCTGACTGATGGTGATCCATTCTTCTTTTAGTGCTTGGAGTTGATCACAATTTGTGGGCTTCTGCTTGTCTCTCCTACTTTTCAGAATTGAACACAGGTTCTTATTGGGATTAAGATCTGGGGAATTTCTTGGCCACAGGTCCAAACTTTCAATGTTATGATCTCTGAGCCACTTTGTTATCACTTTTTTTCTTGTTACATGGTGCTCCATCATGATGGAAAATACATAGATCATCACCAGATTGCATCTGGATTGTTGGGAGACGTTGCTCTTGCAGGATGTTTTGATACCATTCTTTATTTATGGCAGTGTTCCTTGGCAGAATTGTGAGTGGGCCCACTCCATTTAATGAGAAGCAACCCCACACATGGATTGTCTCAGGATGCTTCACTGTTGGCACAGGACACAGGACTCTTTTCCTTCTCCGGACAATCGATTTTCCAGATGTCCCAAACAATCGGAAGGAGGATTCATCTGTTTTTCTCAGAAAGAAGTGGCTTCTTTGCTGCCCTTCTCGACACGAGGCCGTTGTCCAAAAGTCTTTGCCTCACTCACACCCACCTGCTGCCAGTACTGAGAAAACTCTGCATGGGTGGCAACACAGTTCTGTAGCTCAGGAGGAGACAGTCCTGAACACTTAGCTGATCATTTTGTGCCAGGGCCAAAACAAGTGAAATTGTGTTTTTGTGATAAAGTTAACTTTTTATGCTAATAAAGTTCTTTGTAATGAATTAATATGCATCTGAGCACAATAATATAAAAGCAAAGTCAATTGCCACCACAAAAACTGAAGCCGAAAACACGACATTTGTGTCACTTCCAAACCTTGTGGGCACTACTGCACACGCGGTTGATTACAACAAGTATACTTGTAATGTGCTTCCAGATTTCAGCTTTTTCAAGTGATGCATAAATTCAGATTTGAAAATATGTGCATTTTACTGGACAGTATAGCATTTCGCAACCCGTGACTTTTCAACAATGATTCCATCTCCCCATCTCTGTGTCTTTAGACTTCCAAATGTGTAGTTTGCTGGATGCATTTGTCTTGCTGTTATGAAAAGGAAACTAAAACATGGTAAAGTGAGATAACACCAGTCCTTAGCTGAAAATATTTCACTTCAGACAGCACAAGACAGACAGGACAGGGTGAAATTAAAACAGATATAGAAGTGGTTTTGTGTTTTTCTTAGCTTCGTTTTGTTGTTACTTCAGAGTAGCACAAAATATTGGCATCGTCGTTTGTTTTGCATGATGTTATAGCACTGCTTTCAAATGCTGAGATTTGGTATCTTAAGGTGTTGAGCCAAGTCTAAGAGTTGCAAAAACATGCAAACAAATGGCAGGTGTTCAATTAGGCATCCATTTGAGTTGAAAGAAGCAAATGCTTAAAATAAAACAATATCTATGAGCAGCATTTGTAATTTATGAATATAAATAATCTGCAATTTTCCTGCATTTTTATTTCACAAAACGGAACACCTCCAGAATGAGTTTAAGGTTGAGAAGCGAAATTGCAGCTTATTACAGACGTCCTTAGCAACATATACTGTAGCCTGGGCTTGTTCACCTATTAGGACATGAATTAAAAGCCACGGCTATTAAAACATACAAAAAATCATCAAAGCATATTATATGATGTAGTTGCTAATATTCAGTTGCAGAAGATATTATGTTTTAAGATTAACCCCCTATCAATGATTATTTGAGGTACTTGTACACACCAAAGAAGACTTAAAAATGAAAAAAAAAGATAAAAAAGAAGAAAATCTACCCCCAAAGAGAATTATAGAAAATTACATTTAAATCCAGGCAAGGAGTAACAGCTGCCACCATTATCAGAAAATTCTAAAATGAAACATTTTTTCTCTGCACTGATTGTACCTCCTTTAGTATTACAGTAGGTTACATAAATATTTAAATTGTTATATTAATCAAAAGGCTTAAATGTCTAAAGTTGTTGCAGTGAATGGTTAAGTACATTTTCTTAGCCCAATAAAGAGAAGTTGAGTATTTTTTATTTATTTTTATTTTACTTTTTAAGTGCTTGTTATAATGCCTTAAGTTTAATTACGTGCATCATAGTTATGCTTCTTTTGGTGCACCAGAGGCAAACATTCAGCAGATGTTTTATGGATAAAAAGGGACTATCAGAAAACCACATTAATGGCTTAACTTCACTTGTGCCAAAATAACAAATATATGTTTTTGCTGAAACAATTGAACTGTTTTGCACTATCTAATCGTCCAGAGGTACCCCCAGGGGTCTTTCCTGTCTCCCCTAAGTAACCCCACTGCTTGAAGGGCTGACACATGGCAATGTTATCAAAAGCTGCCATGATGTCATATTGGCCAAATTCAGTGATTCCACTGATCTCCCTACAGCAAAAACTGAAAGACAAAGAGTTGCCCGTATCACATGGAATTACTGTAAAAGCAACGGATTGCTGCTTGTTTTTTAATTAGTTTATTATACACTGTATACAATCTTTGCATGCAATTTCTTTTTGTTCACTTCAAACTCGCAGTTCCATTTTTATTGCACTATCATTACTTAGTTTATTTTAAAATCACTACATTGTACAGGTGTTTAGACAAAGAATAGAGATACTGGAGAAATGTCACTTTTCTTCATTGTTCCTGAGAAATTTGGCTAAAAATAAATTGAATTTTAATGTTTTCCTTGGCGAGATCAGAAAGAAAATAAGTGAACCTGATTTAGATTGACAGGTAAAGGACTATTTTTATACAGTGCATTTGCTGAAATATATTTCAGTATTGTTCAACTGTTTCTCTTATTGTGAAAGCTAAACCACAGTCTTATGTTTCACCTGTTTGGAAGCTTCCCTTTCCCAAGCACCACAATTTCAGCTAGCAGTTGGATCGCACTGTGAAATTGAATTGTTTTGTTACTTACATTGGTGGTAAAGAGGGAAAAAAAAACTTTAGGTACAGAGACAGAGAAATTTGGATCGCATTACAGATTTAGTTACTGAACAGAAAGGATCTGTAGCACATCTTGGGGCTGTGGGACAATGCCATGTCGGTGCTGGTGTTTCATAACTGTTATGTGAACGTTAATCAATTCTCCCTCGCAGTTTATTAAATATGGTTACAATATTGATATCATAAGATTTAGTGTATATTTCATGAGCTCACAAAACTTTAAAGATCTGAACAGAGTAATTTTCCCATTTGCAACTGTTATTTAGTTGAAGTCATGGCAGCTGTGAACACACAGACAGCAGAAACGGGGTGTTGTGAGGACGGAGTCAGTAATTTCTTGTTGCCTCAGTCAGCTAAATGTGGTATTTACAGTACATACTGTCTGTATTCAACCTTCTTAAAGTCACATTAACCAATAATGACCACAGACCAAATACTGCATGAAGTGTTTAAGGCTTTGGACTTCAAACCCTGATGTTATGGTTTCAGATCCCACTACTGACACTGTGTGATCATGAGCAGTCACTTGACCTGCCTGTGCTCCAATTGGAAAACCAAAAGAAATATAACCAGTTGTATCATGAACTAGCCGTCCTCCGCGGCTCAGCCCGCGTAGTAGTGAAACAGGACAATGAGGAGGGCCTCGCTCGGCTCCCCACTCCTGATGTCACGCTTCTGTCTCGGATTAGCGCAAATATATCGCTCCTGAAAGCAAACTATGATTCTTAGCGCAATGAGGGAATTTGCTAAATCAACTGGAATGTCCAAGCAAATAATAGAAAAAAACCCAATCTAAATTCGTTAAGTAATTCTCTCGTTCACTAGCTAAGCGAATGTAACATACTCCCAGAGGCTGGTGTGTGAGTGAGGAGGGCTCCTCCCCTATCCCCCGGGCCCTCTGTGTCTCTCTCAGATTTGCACAAATAAATCGGTACCTCAAACGAACTGTGATACTTAGCGCGATGACAGAAGTCGCAAAATCAACCAGAATGGTCAAAAAAATTATAGAAAAAAACCCGATCTAAATCTGTTGAGTAGTTCTCTCGTGAAAAAGACAGACAGACAGACAGACAGACAGTGCATTTTATATATAGAGAGATGTAGCAAATAACCTTGGATAAAGGCATCAGCCAAATAAGTAAATGTAAATGTATGTGGCAAGGCACTTGGGCATTATGCTCAACAGCGCCACGAGATTTTACTATGAGAGGTCCATGAATCACTGGACATAAGGGGACACCTAAAGTGTAACTGCAAATGAAAGCTTCAACTATTATACCCATTTCAACAAAGAACAAGCATTACTTCTTTAACATGAACTGGCCAGCTAAATTAAGCTCTGTGATATTGAAGACCCTCCAGAATGTGGTCAGTTCTGCATTTTTAGCTTCTGTCCAGTCTGGATATTCTTCTAGGAGAGAGAGACAGATGAGGTAAAAATTATTCCAACTTGAAACCATGCTCAAAAATTGGCGGTGTAGTATTGCCTTTTTTAAGGCACCTATTTGTAGACTTCTCAATGCTCTTTAATTATATGCATTTGATTATCCATATTAGAACATTGGACTCTCAGTTAAACTTGGTGTGCAGGCTCAAATTGTGGATTGTGGCTTTTTAACTTACATGTACAGTATATACCACAGGTCTTTGTCTATTCCAGTGACCTCCTATTAGTTGTCAATGGCAAAAAAGCTTCGACACAGAGGTGTACTGCTTATCTTATTATCTCTATTCTCAACATGTTAATTTTATGTTCCTTGCAATTCATCTTTAATACAGCACAAATCCAAACAAAAGTGTCAACAGTGTGCAGAGTAATGATGTTTTTTTGCTCATGAAGCATCAGGCTGAAAACTGCAATGTCGCCAAAGTTTTTTGAACCTTTGTTTAATTATTATCAATATTGTGTCATCTTAATGCACCACTATTTAGTGTTATGGGTGCCACCACATTAAGCACTTTTATTTTAGGCAATAACTTGCTGTTGCTACCCCATAACAGTTGGAAAGCATGACATATAACATAAGTACTTAAGCAAGTTCTGCATTTATTTCAGTATTCAGGTTTATGCATCAGCAAATGAACCTTGAATATGTTAACCTTATTTTTTAGTCTCTTAATACCAGACATTCTGTGTGTGACTTTCAACTTCGAGTTTTTCTTTATTTGTTGGGCTTGTTGCTACAATTGGCAGTTCATTTTTGGTTTCAACCCCATTTTGTTTTGGTTCTGATTTTCTCATTGTTTCATCTCCCAGTCCTTTTTCATTTGAGCCGCAGGCCCATCAATTATTTCACCTTGGCAGAACACCGATGATATGGTGCTGGATTTTATTAAATTATGTACTGTTCCTCACTGCCTCATGTGTTCAACCTTTTGGAGAAAGTACTGTGTATAGGAATTCAAGATTAACTTGAATGATCACATTGTTGGTGAATAGTTTTGTCAGATTAAATTTGGTCAGATGTCCTTAACCATCTCACAACAAATACCTAGGACTTCTAGTTCAAAAACCGTAAAGATCTGCCTTATTATCCATCTATTAAGCAAGATGTTGATAGATCACCATCTTTTCATCACTGAAAGAATTGACATTGGTAAAATTAATATTCTTCCAAAGTTGCTATATTTTTAGAGATTTTCAATACACATTAACAATTCACATAAAATTGTTCTAGGGCGGGAAGAAGATCCTGTTTAAACTCCTCTCTATGATTTGATCTGTGCTGCCATCACTGTTAATTATCAGCAGTTTACCAGTAATCCAGTGGCATATCCCTTGCTCAAAAGGTACCAGTGCTGGAGAAGCTACAGTATAAGGCCCCGATGTTATTGGCAATCGCTCCAGTTCATGATAAGTGCATCATATATTCCAACCATTGAGAACCTACAGATATATGCTACATAATTCATGAAAATCACTTTTGACACGAACCTCTTGAAACCTCTATACTGACAGCATGTTTGCATTCTTTCAATAGCTATACCTCAGATACTATATACTATATGCAAATCAGAAACTTTGCTATATAAGTGTACGGTATTACAGGCAGTATTTACAGATTCTACCAACTAATTTCAAAGAGTGTGCCACTTAATGGTCTGTAGGAATGGGAGACTCATTTATATCGGGATCTCTGTTCACATAGCTCTCTGAATTGGGTAGAGAAGGTTTTTGGGAGGGCGGCACGGTGGCGCTTCCCAGGTCCTCCCTGCGTGGAGATTACATGTTCTTCCCGTGTCTGCGTGGGTTTTCTCCCACAGTCCAAAGACGTGGTGGATTGGTGATTCTAAATTGGCCCTAGTGTGTGTTTGTGTGTGTCCTGCGGTGGGTTGGCACCCTGCCCAGGATTGGTTCCTGCCTTGTGCCCTGTGTTGGCTGGGATTGGCTCCAGCAGTCCCCTGTGTTCGGATTCAGCGGGTTGGAAAATGGATTGAAGGAGGTTTTTGGGACTGACAAGTATTAATGATTGTATCCTTGGCTGGTTTCTGGCCTATTCAAAGTCACATTATTTAAAAATAAATTAATGTTAAAAGCAAATAAAGTAACAGAAATGAAACATTAACTAATATAGCCTTTGTCTTCCTGGTTGCTGGTCACAGTGAAAACAAAATGACAACACCAATGCTAATCAGTATATTGTTAAGTCTGCTGCTGATGCTGTCCTCACTTTGAAGAACGTGCTTCGTCCCAGCATTTAAAAGATGGTGTGAATGAGTGATGTAAACATGTCCAAGACAAGGAGATGCTGATTCATTTCAGACAGAATCCTCAAAGTGGACCTGACTTGCCATTCTTAATATCATTTGTTAGCCAGTCAGTGCCTTGTATTTTGCTTTTTTATCATAAAAAACTATATTATATTCGCAAAACAACCTAATCCAAACACTTTTGGCTGGTTGGGAGCACTCAACACATTTTTCAGAAATGGGTATTCCAGTCACATAACCCTGTATTGGACAGGCAGTTAATTAACACAATAATCATCTCCACAGCCAACTAAGGTCTATGGATGAATGGGGCATTGAGGTTTCATAGTAGTATTCACCCTGTCAGAGAGTTACAGTACAAGTGTGACCACAGAGAAGGCCATCTAGTCCACCTTGCCTTGTCCGCTTACTGAAAAGCGTAATACGTCTTGATAGAATCAGGTGAGTTTTCACTACCACAAAATAATTAAGGATTTTGTTCCATATGTCTGTCCTCTTTTAGGCAATTAATTGTGTTTTGTAGTTTTTTGAATGATTGCCCTCAAATTCAGAAATTGAAATATTGTATTTCCCCTTGCCTTTTTCCTGTTGTAAGAAATCATAGCGCCATCTGGCTCAGTATTACTGTAAATGTGATAGTTACATAAATTTTCACATCAATTTAATATTGAAAAAAATGAGAGCCACTCTTGCAGCTGAATTATTAGGGAAGTATCAAAAATCACGCTAAAAGGAATCCTTGATTCTTAGGGTATATAAAGTGTACTGAACTATTAACTGTGACCAGAATTGTAGTAAAGTCAACAACAAAAAAAAATGTAAAGCCCTAGGTGTACTTTTGTTTATGCATATAAATCTATAGATACATATAGAAACTAGAAGGTATTGAAGCATTGATTATGTTTGTGTAATTGTTTGTGAAAACTGTGCCAAAGCTGATAATTATCCTTTCGAACAAAAGAGAGTCCAGCTCAGAAAGCCAGCTGTGATCTATCTGTATGCTAATTCACACGCATAAGCGGTATTTACTTGTGAACCAATAAGCAATCCAGCTGCTCAGCCAAGCGAGAAAGAGACTGAGAATTTTGTATACAATATAACGTACAGACTTGAGGGCCTAATGAGCTATTAGGTGAAATTCTAAACAACTGGGCAAGAGCCCAAATAATGTAACCATCTAATGGTTTCAGACTCCAGTAGGGTGTGTTGAAAGCATCCTTGTTTCCTTGTTTATATATATATATATATATATATATATATATATATATATATATATATATATATACATATATATGTGTGTGTGTGTGTATCATTATCTTTGCACTTCTAAAAATTGTAAAAAGCAAATCAAAATTGTTCAATGCTGTTCAGTTTTTTATGTTGTTGTCAATAATAATATGGCAAATTCAACTCTTGTTTAAAAGTGAAACCAGTCTGAATGTTTCAAGGATTGTAAATGGAACAATAAATCATAGCCTTGTTTTTCAGTTTTCATGGCAGGGGGACTTGTTTGCCTTTAGATAACAATATTCTTTGTCACAAAATCAATTTCATTTTTACAGTAGCCATTACAGTGCCATTTAAGCAAAGTCATTTCATAGTGGTGTCCACGCTGCAGAATGTATTCTTTGGCGAATGGTCAACTTTGGCATTGCTCATGCAGTATTGAATGATTAGCTCACAGGAGAATATCAGTTTTAATTCTGAATACATTATGACACTGTTCGGTTTATGTGTACTATGGAATGAAATAAGCACGTTTGAACTTAACTTTAAAGCCATTAAAGATATTTAAGTCCATACATTTTCAAAAGTAAATTGCTGAGGTATTTTTCAATTAGAAAATCCATTACATGCTGCAAATGTTATTTCTTTAGCATAAACTTTGTAAAAAAAAATCCTTTCTTTTTATATGCTATGATAAACATCTTTATAAGTTATAAACAAGTAGCATGCAAATTTCAATACTTACCTTATTATTGCCTTCATTTGATAAAATCAATGAACATTATGAGAATTAGCCTAACTAACTCATTTTGCTGCAATGTATATATTGATATCGCAAGCAGCCCCTAGCATTAGGAAGCAGTATACGGTGAAAATAAAACTGTTCGAAAATAATGTCACAAAAATATGCATATTTGCAAATTAGACTGCATGAATGTAGAGTATAAATTTCTGAGGTTATTCTCTTAGTCAAGTTAGTTATTCCAGAAACTAATTAACATGCATTTAGTATCATTAAGGTCTTTTATCACCTTGAAAAAACATTTTAATGGCATTTTCCTTTTTCAATTTTGCTTAGCAATATACTCTTAGTATAATTGTAATGAGATACTAAAGTGTCCTTGCTCAAAGTTTTAATGTTAAGATGATGAAAATGAATCAGGGTCATTCATGATACACTTGTGTGGAGTGTATAAAGGTTTTCAGCCACAACTCATATACAAACATAAAAAGAAGAAAGTACATTTTTGTAATGTGAGTAATGTTAAAAAGAACAGTAAGGCTAACTAAAGAAAAAAAATTATACAGTAGCAATTATACAATTGCAGGTGATCATTTTTTTATTTTTAATACTTGCTTCCTATGCCCAGTCTTGGCTTTCAGTATTTCTGTAGTAAGCCTCTTGAGCTGCAGATGTGATTGTTACGTGGGGAATACAGAATTTGCTGCCTCTTCTCGTATAATGTAGTGCTTTGAGCCTTATGCATCATTTAGAAATATACACATATTTATGTATATTAAAAACATTAGAACAATTTTAAATAGAAAGGGCCATTCAATCCAGTAAAGTTTGTTGGTTCTAGTCATGTAATTTCTCCAAAATAACAAGTCAAGGTTTGAATGGTCCTAAAGTCCTACCCTCTGTCACACTACCTGGTCATTTATTATACATGTCTATGGTTCTCTGTGTGAAGAAAACCTTTCTAATGATCATGCGAATGAGTGTCTATTTGTGTCCTAGCGTTCTTGTTGAAGAACTTATTTTAAAGTAATAGCTGGCATCTATGGTACTAATTCTTTTTGTGATTTTAAAAACATTAATCATGTCAACTTTTAATGTTCATTTCTTTAAACTGATGAGGTTGAATTGCTTCTGTTTTTCCTCATAGCTGAAACCTCACAATTGTAGAATCAGCCTAGTCACTCTCCTCTGGACTTTCATTAGCACTGTTATGTCTTTTTTGTAGCAAAGATTATAGAGAGTTAGTATAGTTTACACTTTTTACTTGTACTCATGCTAATAAACCTAAATTCAGGGCTGGATTTACCATATAGGTGCACTAGGTGGTCACCTTGGCAGCAAAGTTTTCTTATGGAGCATATAGTTAATTATAAAAAGACGTGGGCATTGGTGTTAGTGCATGACTTTGGGTGATCTTTGGCATCCAGCCCTTGATTTTCCCTGTTGCACATCCCGCCCAAATCTCTCCCCATATCACTGTTCATTATAACATCCATATAGGACTCATGTGAATCTCAATGGAGATTCCCTTCCCTGCCTTTCAATGGCATATGTGTGTGCAACTCACCCAAAACTACAAAGGAGACAAAGGAGACCTCCACCCATCTCTTCAATATAACATCCATTTATGACTACAAGGGGGGACCACCCCCTGATTTTCATTCCGACATTTGTGTGCAACTCACATGAAACCCAAAAGGAGCCCCAGCACCACCACAATACATCTTATACCTCCCTCAGCCACCCAGGCTCATTAAGCTGTAATAATATGTAAAGCGATTGCCTTCAGGACTGTGGTTTGGGCACAATATTTTCTCTTTTCCCTGGGGCAGCAAGAAAGCTACAGCCGGCACTGCCAAAATCCTCTTCATCTTCTTAATGGCTCCTGCATACTTTCTGGATGTATGTAGTGGCGAGTCTGTTATGACTCTCTCATAAGGTGTATTTTTATGTTTTAAACACCCCCATTGCATATTCAAGTCTAACATTTTTCCTTCCTACATGTTATATTTTACTTAATTTCACAAATCGGCCCAAACCTCCATTCTGTCCTGTCCTTCTGTAAAGAATCAGCACATTCTAGGTTATCTGCTGTTTTGCAGTGTATAAACATGACCAGCCACAAGCTTTACCTGGTAGAAAGCCATCCAAATATCAGATTGTGATCAGACCTATGTATGTAATAGTCTGATCTACACCTTGTCAAGTAAGCAAACCAGTCGCTGTGGTGCAATATCTGGGGCTTTGACTTGGGTGGTGACATCCAAACCTAATTATGTCATATCATCTACTGTTAAACCGTACTTCTAAAATTTTTATTATTATGCTGTATTAAGGAATTGTTCTGTTCTGTGTATTGTATTGTATTGACCCCCTACTTTTGACACCCACTGCACGCCCAACCTATCTGGAAAGGGGTCTCTCTTTGAACTGCCTTTCCGAGGTTTCTTCCATTTTCCCTAAAAGGTTTTTTTGGGAGTTTTTCCTTGTCTTCTCAGAGAGTCAAGGCTGGGGGGCTGTCAAAAGGCAGGGCCTGTTAAAGCCCATTGCGGCACTTCCTGTGTGATTTTGGGCTATACAAAAATAAACTGTATTGTATTGTATTGTATTGTATCCAAGGTTCATACACGTGATGAGCACCGGTTAGGCCAAAACACGTGCTGTGTACCCTTTGTATTAGTTGGCAGGTACTATATATCATATTATGATTTGCCAACCAGCAAGTGTTGCCTGGTATATAACCACCCAAATAATCAGATTGTTATTCAGACCTATGGTTTTATATATATATATATATATACATAATATATATATAAATATGTACATGTTTGATTTGCTCTTGTTATGATCAGGGCAGCAGAAACTGCAGAGACTGTGGAAGGATTAGCAAGCCATAGATTCATTTTGATACAAGAAAGGGTTTAGGAATAGGCTGTAATAAGCCAAAACAAATCAGAAATGAAAAAGTCAAAGTTGAACAAGAAAAGCAGAACTCCTGACTTAGTCTTCTTGGCAGTGCTTTTCAGCTTCCTCTCAATGACAGATATTTAGGAAGTAAGAGATCTTTGATCTTGTATGTGGAATGTGTGCATTGCCTCACCACCATCTTAAATAGTGTCTCACACTGGCACCATACCAAACAAATATTGAATCTAGCAATAGATATCGTTGCCACCAAAAGTGTTGCCACAGCCATCAAAAACAATCACAAAGTGCTGGATTTTGGCATCACCGTTATATCATTAAAAATTATGAATAAGGGTAGGGTTTTCATTGTGGTTTAAGATTATAAATCGTAACTCTTTCTATGATATATGCTCTTAATTTTATTTCTGATTGACTACATTTTTATTTTGAATTTGTTTCTTGAAATCTGTGTTTGATTGTCATACCACTTCTTTTGTAATGCATATTTTTAGAAATAAATAAAATGTAGTAAATTAAAAGTAAGTATAATAAGTAAAAAACATTTGAAAAGGTAGATTCATCACAGCTCTGAGAAATCTGCTGTCACCTGAATGTCATGGTTCACTTGTCAGTTTCTGCAGAAACAGGCGCCATCTTATTTACAGTAAGAAGAAGCGCTTGTTGTTGCCTCACACCTGAGCTTAAAGTCATACAAAGGAAAGACTTATCATGTTTCCTGAAAGATAATTATTAATTGTGAGCATTTCTTTGATTTTCACTTTGTTCTATCAACTTTGATCGTTTTGTTACAGAATAATTTCTTCTGTTTATAAGGAGATTAGTTTGTTAGTCACAAAATCTTTGAGAGATAACGAAAAAGAAAAGGTTGTAGCTTTGTTCAAGAAAAGTAAACTCTGCCATAATGAGTTATGTGAAGTTCTTCAGCCTGACAACACCGATATTAATCTGCAAGCAGTTCACTTGTAAATTACTGGACATTTATTAGCTGAGAAGTTAATTGGGCAAGGTAAAAAAAATAGAATACAAGGAGAAGGGAATGCTACTGAAAATAAGAGCAACCAGTAGCTTTTTTGTAGTTTATTTCAACAACAACAACAACATTCATTTATATAGCACATTTTCATACAAATAATGTAGCTCAAAGTGCTTTACATGATGAAGAAAAGAAAAATAAAAGACAAAGTAAGAATTGAAATAAGACAACACTAATTAACATAGAATAAGAGTAAGGTCCGATGGCCAGGGAGGACAGAAAAAACAAGAAAAAAACTCCAGACGGCTGGAGAGAAAAAATAAAATCTGCAGGGGTTCCAGACCATGAGACCGCGCAGCCCCCTCTGGGCATTCTAACCTAACATAAATGAAACAGTTTTCTACTAGCAAAAATCGCGCCTCAGATAAACCTCATTGACTATGATACAGTCCTCTTTGTATTTAGGGCTCTCATGGAAGGACTTACCTTTCAGCCTCTTAAATGCGAATTTCATTTCAATACCTTAATAAAAGTTACTCAATCTGCATAGAATATAAATGTTAAAGGTACGATGGTTTCATATTATTTTCTACCCAAAGATCACTTCCCTTTCTGCTTGCTGGTAGACTGCTTGAATATTAGGCAACAATTAATGTTATGATAGTTTTGTCTATTATTATGATAGTTATTCGCCTAAGCATTATTTATGGGAGCCTTCCATGTGTTGTCTTCACTGAGACCTGAACCTGACAGTCCCTGCTGGACACATACTGGCAGTTTTCAGGGCACAGTCTCACTTCCAGTATCTATGGTGGCATTGCTGTGTCTGTCAATGCCTGCGTCTAATTCTTCAAGCAGCGCTGTGGAGTGCGCTTTGGTAATGCAGCTATGGAAGGATGTGCTGAGCAGCAGGCTATTGCATCACTTCTGTTATTATGCAGGCAGAGGCTCCTGCAAAACAAATTGAAACATTGAATGCATTCTTCTAGAATGAAGTTTGCAAAGTAAAAGCCTGCCGATCAATTTCCACCTCTCCACAATCAGGGTGCATCTGCAAAAAGGAATGCATCAGCCTCACCGCCCGCCGTGGTTGGTGTTTATGGTTTAATAAATGATGTTTTTCAAAGCTAAAAGTACACAGTCACAACTGGAGTGTTAGCTTGTATTAATATAGCCTTGAGGACAAGAAGTAATTGTGAAGGGATAAACGCAATACTACCTTGTGCAATAGATGTCATAATAAAATAAAAAAAATAACTTAATAAAACGTCGCAGAAAGCATTAGTAAAAATATTTTTAGAGGTTTTTAGTAACGATTTTCAGATTGATGCACAATTATTTCCTTTGTCCGTCGCTTAACCTAAGAGGATAATATTACATCCAATAGGAGAGACAAATCACTGTGCAGGTCATTAAGTAAATAAAGTATTGATTTCTTTGTTAATTTAAGGTTTATCAGAAACTTGGCATGAAAATGGTTGCAAAGCTTTAATCAGTCTTAATGGGAGAATGGACTACATGTTCCTGATACAGAAAATTAAACTCCTACAGGCCTCTCAGAGGTATTTCAAAAGACAAAATTTAGTCTCTTCAGATCACCTCCAATGTTCTTCAGATTAGTTAATTTAATAACATTGGGCTATAAACTGAAATTTGTGCATATTTATTTGAAGTAACTTGTATCCAGATTTTAACTCAGGAAGTGGATTACCAAGGGTTTATAAATTTATTAGAGGAAAAGCTATGGAAGGGCGACCCCTTTTTGTGACAAGAAAGAGAAAACTATTTCATCGCAGCAAAACATCCCATAAATTAAAGAGGTTTAGGGTGAAGTGTAATTGATGTCACAGAAAATGATGAACATGCTATTTAAAATAACAGCTGCACAGCATTGTTTCTTTGTTATAGACTTCCCATAAAATAATAAACTAACAAAACTTAATTATTCATTCTCAAACCTGCTTAATCCTGTTCAGGGCCATGGGGGCCAGGGCCTGTCAATGCAGCA
Organism: Polypterus senegalus; assembly: GCF_016835505.1. NCBI lineage: Eukaryota > Metazoa > Chordata > Cladistia > Polypteriformes > Polypteridae > Polypterus > Polypterus senegalus. The sequence goes on from NC_053168.1 coordinate 44,271,977, forward strand.
CTGGGGGCAAGGCAGGACCCAGCTGTGGACAGGACACACTCTTGCAAGCACACACATTAACATTCAACCAGTTTAGAATGGCCAGTTAACCTAACCAGCATGTGTCTGGGATATGGGAGGAAAACCAGTGTAACCACAGAAAAGCACTCACAGATGTGGGTAGAAGTCTAAAAACTGCACACATCTCATCTCATTTTCTGAATTACTTTTCCTGGTGCTAGCAGGCACCAGGAAATGGTGGTAGCAGGTAGGCCCCAGTTTCCCTGTCCCCAGCTACAGATTCCAGCTATTCCAGGGGAATCTCCAGGCATTCCCAAACTATCTGAAAGATATAATCCCAGTGTGTCCTGACTCTCCCACAGGGTCTCCACCAGGGGGGTTTCCTTACCACATATCCAGACCACCTCAACTAGCTCCTATTGATCTGGTGGAGCAATTTCTCTGAAGTTCTTCTGAAACTCTGAGCTTCTCACCCAATCATGGAGTGTCATCCCACTCACCTTGTGAAGAAACCTCTCATTTTTTGGCCATAACCCAGAGCTCATAACCATAGTTGAGAAGGTGAGGACAGGGATGTAGGTAAACCAGTTAACCAAGTGTTATGTCTTTAGACTCAGCTCTTGCTTCCCTACCGCCCTCTCCAATCCATAAATCTCACAGTCCCTTTCTCCATCACTCATGAACAGGGCTGGTGCTACCTTTAAGGTGAATTAGGCAGTCGTCTAGGGCAAAAATCATAAGGGGGGGGGGACCCAGTCGCACGGGTTAGCTACTGAACAGTCGGCTAGCACACTAATAAGCTTGGCCTAGGGTGCAAAATAACTTAGCAGCTGCACTGCTCATGAACTTCTCCACAAAGGGTAGCTATTCCCTCCCACAACTTGATAGAGCAATCCACTGCTTTCCGAGAGAGAACCATGACCTCAGACTTGGAGCTTGTGATCCTCATCCCAGCCCCTTCACACTTGGAAGCAAATCACTCATGTGTCAAGGGTCACAGTCAGATGAGGCAAACATGGCAACAGCATCTGTGTGAAGCAATGATGCTATATCTAGATCATGGGGCATAAAATGTGCAAAGCAGACTCTGTGGTAAAAACTCATTGTTATGGATAGGGATCTATGAACAGATTTACTGGTATCTTACCAGGAGCAGCTTATAAGTAACAAAAAAAAATTATAATAAATACTTCTGTAACACAAAACGAGAACAAGTTCTTTTGTGATACATTTCAACAGTTTACACAAAAAAAAAGTTTATGTCTGTGTTCTTTTTATACCCAAGTTGAAATAAACTGCAATCTAATCTAAATGGGTACTGTTTAATGTGCCAAGGTGTCAATACAGCAGACAAGTTGTTTCCCCAAGTGCTGTGGACAGGAGAGGTTTTAAACCATAAACTCAGACACTGTACTGTGCAGGGTTATAAAGCTGTGTCAGAAAAGCATTTCCCACACTGCCTGTACTGTTGACACCAAACATGGCGACTCTGTTGGCTTGTGTTGCTTGAACCAAATTCTGATCCTTCCATCAGCATGATTCAAAAAGAACCTGGTTTTGTGCAGCCAAACTTTTTGTGCACCTCATTGGTCCAGTTTTAATAATAATAATAATAATAAGTTTTATTTATATATCACCTTTCCCATGCTAAAGGCATTTCAGATAGTCTCAGAAAGAACTGCAGGGTATATATAACATTGGATACAAATATCTGCATAGAACACTAAGTACAGATAAATACAGGATATACAAATAGAATAAAAGACAATAAACCAGAGTAAAACACTAAATTCCATAGTAGAAGAAAAGACAGAACAAATAATATAATTTGTGAAATAACACATGCATACAAATTATCCTGAGTATCTCGACAGAGAGGTAAACTGAAAAAAGGAACAGAATGTCACGTTAAGTTAGAAACCTGAACAGATGAGTTTTAAGTTGTTTTTTAAAAGAATGAATTGAGTCAGCTGATCTTTCTGGAGGTCATTCCAAAGTCTGGGCGCTATACAGCTGAAGGCCCTGTCACAGAAAGCTTGCATGTTAGTGTGGGGCACAACAAGATTGACAGAATCAGAGGACCTTAATGGGCGAACAGGAGCATAGTGATGGAAACGGTCATTGATGTAGTCTAATGCAAGGCTATATAAAGATTTGTAGGTTATTAATAGAATTTTCTATTGTGGAGATTATTCTTCTTCAAATAATACTGCACAAAACAAAACAAAGTTTTGGGGACCGTCCCCATATATTGTCGTCCAGACAAATAAAGAATTAAGTGATTCAATGTCTTAAATCAAAACAGTGAACCATTTTCTTCAGTCAAAATGGTGGTTTTATAGAGAAAAGGATTATGGGACAGGAAATGGTTGGCAAGAAGTGACGTTGGAAACAGGAACTGGAAACAACGTCTTCATGATGAGACGGAAGTGAGGTGGATTGATGGAGCCGGAAGTGACGTCATCATGGTTGGCCAGAAGTGACATCATCACGGCCATTTTGGAACCCGGAAGTGGAGGGATTATTTTTCTTCAGGTTTTTTGTTGACCAAAAGAGATCTAGGTAAGTACCATGTGACAACCCTCTATCTCACGATGTTTCACTCACCTTTAGGCTCTTTGACTGCTTCCTAATCGCACATGTGTGACACTATACAAGCCTGTAAGACACAGGGAGCCAGTGAAGGAGAAGCAGGATGGGTGTGATGTGCTCACATTTGCTGGTTCATGATAGGACTCTTGCAGCAGAGTTTTGAATCAACTGGAGCTGTGACAAAAGATGGGGCACCTGCCAGTAGGAAATTACAATAATCGATGCAGGAGGTGATAAAAACACAAGTTTCTCAGCATTAGGAAAGGAGAGAAATGAGCAAACACAGGATATGTTACAGAAAAGTAAGAAAGTTTCTTAATGTGGCTTATGTGGGTGGAATAAGACAAGGAGGAATCTTGGCACCAAGATTCCTTGCATTAGAAAAAGATCTGATGAGATCACAGTCAAGAGTGATTGTAAAGTACCTCATTTTCTTAAGTTGCGCTTTAGTGCCAATTTGCAGGAGTTCAGTTTTGTTGCAATTTAATTTTAAAGAGTTATGCTCAATCCAGGTTTTAATTTCATTGAGGCAAGTTGTGCACTCAGAAAGCTCTGATAAAGTTGAATCTTCAACAATGAAATACAGTTTAGTATCATCTGTATAAAAATGCTTGGACCTTCATCTTTTTGCAGAAATATCTAGAGCACCACACACCTCTTTTCAGCAACCTCATGACCCCCCCATGCTCTCCCAATCTGTCTACCGACTTCACAGGAAGAGTCACCAGAGACACAAATGTCGCTGCCGAGGTACGTAAACCTCTCAATGTGGTAGACATCCTTTTCGAAGGCAGACACACTGCCAATGGCTGTGCCCAAAAGGTCATTAAAGGCCTGGATTTTGGTTTTTATCCAGGACACTCACAATCCCAGACACTCAGACTCCTCGCTCAGTCTCTCAAGAGCCACAGACAGAGCCTCTGCCCATGACACTGAAATTAAAATAAACAGTTTTAATTCATATAACATTTAAAATAGAAACACAAACAGATATACTGTATATACATTTTAATAAGAGCATTCTTAGGCATTCCTGAGGCCAAACTTGGTAAACATTTTTTGTAAAATAACACCACATGCTATGAAAATGAGTACAAAGTATTTAATAATTATCAAAACAAACCTTATCTAGCTCTTTTCTCTTTATTAATGACTCCATAATATGGATGTTTAACTTCTTGTGCTAAGCTTACTTGTAGCTATTGCACTCTGTATGCTTACACCCACACTCACAGACAAAATAAATATACGATACATAGTATTTAACCTTTAATTTAAAAAATAAACAGTAAAGGTAAAAGAAATCAATATAATGATGCATTACTATCATTCTCGTTTTTGTTATGCTGTCCTTCATCAATACACTTATCTATTTCCAGCTTCATGATCAATGTGTATATGAGGGCTCATTTTTTTTATTTCTCAAGCTTTTACGTGGTTATAAGTATGAGGTACCTCATTTAAGCAGTCCAGTCAAAATGCACTGTCCATTAACACTTTCATAGCAAAAAAAGACGGGTGTCTATGTGTGGCGGCGTCAACTTAACTCTTTATGACCCAAAACCCGACGAGTGGTCAATCACTGTAGAGCATGTAAACCCTTAAACAGGGACATTCTAATTTAAGAATGAGCCTTTTCATAATTCTTCATAATCATCTTTAACATTTTTTTTCATCAAGGAACCATGCTTTATAAAAATGCAACCACAAGTACAAAACAACAAGAATTATGAAAAGAAAACTTCAATTTTTCACGTTAATAAACGTCAATTTATTAATTCAAATCTCTCAAGTAAGTGTAGAGAAGATGCCTCATCAGAAATCAGTAAAGGGTATTAAATAAACATATACAGTATCTCTAGGATGACGCTATACATGTATTGCAAGTGCCATAATGGATGGACTGGCATCCCACCTGAGATGGAGGATATTTTGCCCGGCTGGCAGGTCATAATGGAAGGACACTTTTTGATGGAGGTGTAACCTGGCAGAGATTGGTCTCAATCCTATTTGGGGTAAATGATAAATGATTGGGCGTGGGTTTCCTCCGGGTACTCCGGTTTCCTCTCACAGTCCAAAGACATGCAGGTTAGATGTACTGGCGATTCTAAATTGTCCCTAGTATGTGCTTGGTGTGTGGGTGTGTGTGTGCCCTGGGTTTGTTTCCTGCCTTGCACCCTGTGTTGGCTGGGATTGGCTCCAGTAGACCCCCCGTAACCCTGTAGTTAGGATATAGCGGGTTGGATAATGGATGGATGGATGGATTAATGAATGGACTGGGGGAGGCTATCTGTCAAGACCAGTTTGTTTCCCATTATGATAGGTGGCAGTGCTCCTCTGGCACGGTCCCTGTTTGGACACCTGGAAGATCACATGGGATGTGTAGTCCAGAAGGACATCCCTGGCAGAGTGTGCTGCAGGGAGAAGACCTCCTTGCTTTATGGGACTTCTACCTGATTAAGAAGTACTTCCTCCATGCAGTGTTTTGGCATCAGAAGTACTTTCGGTCCTGTATAAAAAGGGGCACCTCACGTCAGTTAGGAAGTCAGAGTCAGGAGAAGGCGAGCAAGGTTTGCCTGGGAAGAGTGGATGGAGAGGAATATAATTGTGGCCAACTATTGGGAAGAAGAAACCTGTGAAGGTACTGTTTACAAATAAAATCATTTTATTTGAACCTGTAACTGTGCTATTATGTTGTGTCTGGGGTTTTGGGTGCCTCCTACTGGACCCAGTATGTATGTATGTAATGTAATATATGTAATATCCAATGTGAAGGCTAGGGGTGTCAGTGAGCCCTAAACCCCAAACCTAAAAACACAAGAAAGTCACAGGTTCAAACAAAGGGTGTTTTGTTAGACAAATACCTTATTTACACGCACACCACAATGAGTTGACTTTTCTGTCTTTCTCTCTCTACCGCACTACTATCTTCTTGTCAAGTGCTGCCATCCTGCCTCCCAGTTGATTCACCTGGACAAGGCAGTGTAGTCCCTTTTATTGAGCTCCCCGAAGCACCCTCTGGCAGCACCCACGGACCCCAGCAGGGCTGCATTACCAGACTACATTTCCAGGCATACCTTACTGGTTTCTGACTAGGCACTGATATTCAGGGCCATAGCCCTCTAGCATCCTGAGGGAATAATCAGCCCTCAGCAACAGGCGTTCCTTGCCCTCCTCTTTAATCCTAGTGAGGGAAGATACTCCAAATATACCAGGCTGGGATGCCTGTCCATCTGCCTGGGGCTTCCAGTCCGTGTAAGGAATCTTCCTGTCCATAGTCTGGGATGTCCGTCCATCCATCTGGGGAGTCATGTTCAGGTATGGCACCTTTCTGTCTCTCTTGGCCAGGATGCCTATTTGTCCACTTGGGCCCTCCCATCTGGGTAAGGAACCTTCCCCTCTCCTGGTTGGGATACCCATCAATCCCATGTGGCACTTATACCACCTTAAGAAAAAGATAGATATCTGTGTGTCTGTCTGTGTGTCCATCCAGTTGCTATGCCTGTGTCATTCCAAAAGATGGTGCATCACCAAAATTTGTAGTAATAAAATGCATTGTATCTGTCACTCCAAAGATGGTACATCATAAACATTAACACTGCTTTTATAAATTCCATACCAAATGGCATATAATAGCAGAGACACGGGCATTACATGATGTACTGCGAACATTAACGCTGAAGTCTATGTTAATTACTTAGATTTCAAACAATCTTAGATGGGTAGCAAAGTTATTATAATATATTGTAGCGACCCGTGGTCGAGTCTTGAAGATTTTCAAGCCGATTTCGCCGTGCACCTCTTCCAAGCTGTCGGCTAGCGGATTGCCAGCATTAGGCACGCAGCTGTACCCAGCTCTTTAAGTCGAGCCGTGTCCCATACACCGCACGACTACGAGCGTCTCGGCAGCACGCAGCTGTACCCAGCTTCTTAAGTAACGAGCACTCGTGTCCCATACACCACACGACCCCGAGTGTCTCGGCATTAATTGCTTAGATGAAATCTTAGCAATGAATAACAGCTCTGTCCTGTTGTATCTCTTTATTCACAGATAGCCAGAAAGCAAAGCTCAAATTCATCCGCTTAACCACTGTCAAGGTCAACAACAAAACGACATTTCTTAACGGCGGTATCTATTTACATTTTTACAACCCTGGACGGCGATATCCCAACCCACCCCACCGGGCTGCGCACAAACACATATAACATTTACAACAGGAAAGACAATTACGAACTTAGTTAATCTTTACACACAATAACTTTCACATAAATTTCCCATAAATTCCCCACAACTATTTTACATAATTTACCCACAAGGCGTCACTCCGCCAGCGCGGACTGCCGGGTTGCTACAATATATTGTAATAGCAGATGAGATTGAATGGATAGATGGACTTTTACATGCCCAGAAGATCCATGTAATTGAAGAATTGGGAAGACCACCTGTCAGGTCTATGGACTCCCCCAGTGTACTAGATGGCAGTGTCAATTTGTTGGACCACCAATGCTCATACCCGCAGGGCAACCTGGGAATTTTTGGGCAGCTCTGGGTGCTACCAATGAGAGCTGCTGAGAGTAGGTATTCCTACTTTGAATGTCTTTCACCTAACCTGGAAATGCTTCTTTCATGCAATGTTGCAGTACCAGTGCAGTCCCATGTCTGGCATGAAGGAAGTTACTGTCTTTACCTCACATGGAGAGATGAAATCAGAAGGCATGGACAGAACTTGCAGAGGAAGAAGTACAGAAAGGAAAGAGAGAAAGAAGTATGTATTGTTTGTGTTCTGGAAAAGAGGAAATCTGTTAAAGTTATTTTGTTTAAATAAAATGTATTATTTGCACCAAGATTAATCTGTAAGTTGGTGTCACCCCCTAGTGGGCACAATACACAGAATATACGTAGTGAATTTTAGGGTTACTCTCATAACATGCCCTAACTCAGAACAAGTCCAAGGAGGCCACAGTATCAATATTGCCCATTATAGTGACACAGCAATGCTGTTCAGTTTTGCACTTACTCTCACACTCGCTCTACTCTGTATCACCTCTTCTATTTTCACCAGTTGATTGTTTGTACCAGACTTACTTACAGAATCCCCACGTAGTAAATCTGTGACCATGAGGTGGCTTTAACACCCATCCTGGGGTTTAGCCAAGGTATGATATTAATTTTGGGTCAAGGTGGTCCAGCCTATACTACAGGTTACTATAGTTACCCCCAGTGTGCCTTCATTCTTAAGCTTTCACTTAACCAACAAAGACTGTGTCTCTATAGGACATCCTAAACTACCTGGTCATAACAAGCAAATACAGCCCAGATATTCCGTTCTGGAGTTGTCTTCTGGAGGCCAGGAGTGTTCCCATCTATTAATTTCTTCCTCTTATGTGAATGTGAGATGTATCTACTAAATAGTCCCACATTTGCACCCTAACAGATGCATCAACAGTGTGTCTCTGGGTAGGCACGGAGAGACTACTGACAGTTTTCCTTTCATTTTTCTCTTTCGTTTTGCAGTAGTCTCTCTGTTCCTACTCAGAACCACCTTTTCTGACCTTTCATTCCCATTAACATAATGTATAAAAACTTGGGAAGCGTCTACTCATGCACCTGAATTCCACCACTAATTCTCATCATCATGTATACTCTACGGATGTTTTGCTAAGCAGGGGTCTTTTGTCTCTATACAAATTAAAAACAGCCATCTCTTTTAGTTCTATCTCCGTAGTAGAATTTGCAATATGGAAAAATCAAGCAAACCGTGAAATAATTGCATGTAATCAGCACGTGTGCATGTTAATTTCTCATTAAAAACTATTCAAGCATTAGTGTGATTATAAATGTTTTCATGTCCACACTTCTCGTAATTCCATTTAAAACAGATGGACGTGAACTGTTTTGTGACTGCTAGGCCCAATGTTCACTTACACATGTGTGACCAGTATAACAGCATGCTTTCTTCTATCAAATGTCGAAGTTGTTGGTTGAGTTTCTTTTAACAGATTTCACATGTAATGCAGTTGGCACAATCTTGAAGTCTTCCAAGGGAAATGCAGATTTTTATCATAAAATGGATAAAGGAAATGCCCTGTACACAGCATGTTGTGCACAAAGGTTAGTTAAAACTGCTGTCACCTCAAATTGTGACTTAACATTTAGAGTGTTCGCTGTAAGTGTGCTGGGCATAAACACCTCATTATTTAGAGCCACTCAGAGTTTGAACTGAAAAAGAAGGGAAAGGCCCCAATGCAAAAATTGATAAAAGGACAAGTACAGTGTAAAATGTTTGTTTCTCAAACTACACACTCTGATTTACTTATCCTCCCTCTTATGCACATCCTTCTCCATCCCTTTTCTGTCTTGATCAGATCCAGTTTGCCATCTTCTCCCAAGACAGTAATAGACATCTTTGTACGAGTTCTTCAATTGCTTGGTAGTCTGTCCCATGGAAAAACCTTCACTCGGCATTCTGTCCATTTTCATCTCAGAATTGAACTTTGCGAATGTCAGTACCCTGCAACTCAAGTGAACCAAACCTGTAGAAAGGTTTCTCTAATACCAATTAGCAATATCACAAGACTAATTAGGGATGAGCTAATGAAGTTTACCATTATGACATTGAAGGAATGACTGCTGAAAGCTGGGCTTTTCAACTCATATTTGAGTAAATTAAAAATCAATCATTTCAAGCAGATTGATTTAATGGCATCTTTATCATAGATAAAGAAAAAGGTTAAAAATTAAAGAAAAAATAAGAAAGGTACTTAAAATTAATCTTCAGCTTAAAAACTGATAAAATACCTCATGAATGAGAACTAATTTTTCATTATAGGGTCACAAAATCTCCAGCTTACTACTTCCTTAACATCAAGTAGAAGGCATGACCCAATGGAGGATCAGATGCCCACCTGTCACAGCACAAATGGTGTAAATATTCACACAAAGCCTGTGTGGAGACACTTATTTATCTCACGTGAATGTGTTTGGGATGTAGGAGATCACATAGATAGATAGATAGATAGATAGATAGATAGATAGATAGATAGATAGATAGATCTGTCTGTGTGTCTGTTTATCTACCTATCTATCTATCTATCTATCTTGTTCAACTGGAGGAAATTTTGCTTTGGCTATACAGTATATACAAGTATTTATATACTGTAAATTGTTATATTTTTTATAGAGAATTCAAAAGAAAGAAAACTTCTAACTTGCTTGTCACAGTCACAGTGAGGCATTATGCCATCATATTGCTGTTGGTATAAAGGAGCTCCCTTAGCGTTTCCTGACGCACTTCTGCTACCTGAGTTGTTGGCTGAAAGTCCTCAGTGCTAGTGTGTCAGAGAGAGGATGTGCAGCTTTGTTCATAATGGCACTCAGTTTTGTTTTAACTTTCTCCTTTGCTATGACCTCCAGGAGGTCAGAGTGCATTCATAATTGGGCCTGCCCTTTTAATTAGCTCCAATGCACAACCATGACACCCAAAAAGCAACCAATTGTTGGGTTATTGTGGTCAGAGTCTGTCTCATTAGCTTTGGTTGCAAGGCAGAAACTAACCCTGGACAGAGAGTCAGACCATGGCAGGGCCCAGTATGCACACACACACACACATGCTCTCTCTGAGCCAGTTTAGAGTTGCCAGTGAACCTAAGACAGACATCTCTGGGATGTGAGACGAAAACATGTGGGAAAAATTAAATTCCCTTTACACTTAATACACTCAGGCCAATTCATGAACAGAATAGAAACAAACATCTGAAAAAAATATGAAACAAACAATACAAGTATTTATTGCTTGATGTTCGTATTAATCTTTTGTTTCAGACTCATACAATTGATTGTTAAAAAATAAATATATAAAATGAAATATGAAAAGAAAATAAAGCATTCACGTAGTTTTAGACATTGATTTTCCTGTAAACTCTTTCATGTCATACTAAACAAAAGTTTTTCAACTGCTGTGACATGTAGGCTGTCATGTTATGTTTATGTCTGGCATTCATCATCGGCTTCCTTTTCAGGTTTTATTAAAAAAAATCAAGACTACAGTACTGCTTGCTCCTTTTTTCTTTCAAAATCAATCAGAATTCTTTAGAAATTGAACCTGTTGAACAGCTGTGTTTTTGGAAAGAAAATTCCAGACTTGGGGGAAAGTGAGAGAGACAGCGAGTTGAGCAGAAGGTGTTTGTGTGTGAGAGAAAGAGAGTGAAAGAGAGAGAAAGAGACACAATCAAACGCCTAAAGAGCCGCACTTACAAGACTCGCTCCTCTGCTCCTCTCCATTGGCCAGGGTGATGGCTGCTGGTGAGTCATTGGAGGGATCCTGGCTTGGATTGCCTCATGGAGTTGTTAAAAGTGAATGCAGATGGTGTTTCTTATGACCCCAAGTGAGCAGTGTGAATGTGTGTTTAGTGGATGCTGCAGAGATACAAACATTGGAGTTTCATGTAAGAAGCTGTAGAAGATCAAGAGAATGGCATGAGGTTGAGGAAGGGTACGGCCTATGGTAAACTTTGTGTGGGGGAGAAAAACAACCAGCACCAGTAAAAATAAAATGCGACATGAATAATAACATACAGAAATGACACAAATTGAAGACCTATCAACATATTATTTTGCCATATTCTATAATGATGAAATAATAGGATTAAAAGATATGTAAACATCAAACAAGCAATACCGAAAGTAGAAACGCAAATGAATATTCATAAATTTCAAATTTTTAGTCAATGGGCAAAGTGGTAAATAATATTATCCTTTAAATAATTACAAGATTCATGATAATGATGACTACTACTACTCCAAAGCAGTTAGAAGTACAAGATCAGATACCGTATAAATTATGTCACAAAAAATTAATCACTGGGTTGCCTTAAAGCAGGGATTCTTAAACTTTTGTTTGCCATTGCCCAATCGTGCTCTTCTTAGTGTCTTCGAGACCCATTCCTTATTAAGAATTGTCAGAACATGGTTTCCCACTCTTGGAGATTCACAGACAATTGTCCTAGTGCCGCAAAGATCCCCTTGAAGAATTTTCACTGACTGGATGAGGGTGACCAACAGAGCAATATTGATTGCATAACTAACCTGCAGCCACATGGTGCAAACCAATGCAACCCAGTTTGCGAACAATATGTCACGCAGTCATAAAGACTCGAATCATACTGCCAGTTTGGAGGATTTCACAGGGTATTCAAGATTTTTTTTCATGTCCAATGATCTTTAGAATATGTTGATTGGCAACTCCTAACTGGCCTGGGGTGTCAAAATATTGGGATGTTCAGAAAACTGTCATCTGATTGATGAGTTTGGTAATGGGGTGTACCAAGTGAGGACGTGGCACAATTAAAAATGTCATCTTACGAATTAGACAATTTGGAAATCATTATGACCATAAGAAACTGCTTGATTATCATGTCTAAGTTTTTTCTCTGTATTCTATAATGTTTGTACCTACTACCACACATTTCTATTAAGTTTAAAGTCTTTTTGAATCCACAGTAAATAACTTTAAAATAAAAAAAGAAAACATTCAAATGTTTTTTCACTTGTTCAGTTATTCCATTCCTTGGAATCTTGCAGCCAGCAGCTGAAACAATGTTTGGTCAACTGGCCATTAGTTTAGCTTGCGCAAAGCATAATCAAATAATGCTATAACACTAGTATGATAAATACTGTAAACTGCTGGGCAATTGTGAATTCTTTTTCAGATAATTGAATCATCCAGGTCACAGAAATATTATCATATGCTGATAATATGATTATCATAATCAGTTAGAATAGGTGTACAGAGACAACGAATGCTCATTTTCCATCTACTTTGCTCTCTAAAACAACAGTTACAACCAAATGGACATTTCTGGCTTCAGGGTCTACTTAATATGTGGATTACATTAGTTAATGCTGTGGTGTGCATGTGGAGTACATGACCTTCACACAGCACTAGGGTATAGTCCTTCTGACCTATATAGCCTGTGCCAGTTGAGACCATAATTTATACAAGCATTTACATAGCGGATGCTTCCACAAAGGGGTTTAAAAAGCAATCAAGAAAGCCACCACACAAGACAAATAAACAAGGCATTATAAGCACATACTGTAATAATAATGTAAAAACGGATAATACTGAAATGTTAACAAGCCAATAAACCAAAATGTAGAAACAGACTATGAACATGAAGTGCCCTTCTCAGTGGTTAAATGTGTACTTCTTGTGAGCACTATTGCTACAGGTTTAAGTTACCCTTTCATTGCATGTGAAGTCAATCAGATAACGTAAGGCCACAAAAGTGTGCCCACCTACAGTAACGGTCACATACAATGAATATTTCCCCCCACAATACAACCAACATTATGTTGAGCTGTCATAGACCCATTCATGTCTTCCTATATTTTTAAGGTTGCCTGTGGGCTCCACCTTCATATCCCAGATAGTACCTCACCACATTCTGCATTAATACCCTGGCACATTACACAATTTCTCCAGGGATTTTCAGTTGCTTATTTCATTTACATAATCTTAGAGAGTTGGGAGCAGTTACAGTGAACTCCTGTGTAGTCTGACATCCTCTGTGACTCAGTCTGACCTGTCTGCCACTTTTCTTAAGACATAGGCCAGGTTTGTGTGTGTGTGTGAGAGCTGACAACCAATGAGAACATATCCAGACAAAATAATACTTGCAGTCTAATGCAGCTAAAACTATTAAGGAATATGGATGTTTTGGACCTCGCTAACAGAAGAGAGGCTTGTCTGTCTGATGTTTCATGTTTTGTGTACCACAACAGAATGAAAAAAATAAAAACGGGAGCCAAGACTGAGCTCACCAGGGGCCTCATGCATAACACTGTCCGTAGAATTCACACTATAACATGATGTACGGACAAAAGTGGGAATGTGCGTACACACAGAAAAATCCAGATGCATAAATATGTGCGTATGCAAATTTCCACATTCTTCCGCTACATAAATCCCGGTCAGCGTGAAAAGAAACGCACGTGCACGCGCCTGCTGTCCCACCCCAACTCCTCCCAGAATTATGCCTCTTTGAAATTTATGCAAATCAACATAAATAGCCCTTAAGATCAGCCTTCTGTGAAAAGACAATGGGAAAAGCACAGGGGAAAATTGAAGAATTTCAGCGAATACCAAGTGGAGGCAAGGAAAAACTTACTATTTGTTAGTTTAAACAGTGATATAATTAACACAAGGAAGTTGATTGAGTGACAGAGTGTCGGAGAAACTCGAAAGCTCAAGTTCACAAAGTTGCACAATGCCCGAAATAAAAAAGAAATTGTCAGATATCAAAGTCGCTGTAAAAAGGCGAGTCGTAGCTCACTGTCTGAATGTCATATGAAAGCTTAATAGGGTACAGAGAAAAAAAAATAGGCACACAGTGGGAAAAAAGCACAAAATGTCAACTTTAATCTCAAAATTTCCACTTTAATTACGTAGTTTATTTTGTCATTAAAGTAGAACATCATAAACTTCATGTTTAAATCATTTAATTTACTAGTTTCTCAAATCCCATCGTAACTAAAGTAGCACGTTATATACTTTGTTTTGTATTTGATCATCTATGTGTGTGTAATTCACTACGTGCTTCCAGGCTTTCTCTTCCTCCGACAGGACACAGAATCCATTACGTTCGTGATGTTACAGCTCTCTGAATAATTAAAATACTGAGATGTATACGTAATATCTTTTTCATGATGATAGGAATGAAAGCATGTTATTAAACATGAGAATTGTTACATATGCATAATATTTTACATTGCAACGAGCAATTAACTATATTAAAAAACAGTAAAATGTAATAATTAGAAAGTAAATTATGTTTCATGTTGCGTTAGAGTTATTCATTGAGTAACACAATTTTGTTTTGTTTCGCTTTGAAATTAACACATAAATACTTGCAAGACTTAAAAAAATATCTTCAAAAAAGTTTAGTCACGGGATTTTTTATATAATAGAGAGATGTGCTGGAAAGTTGTCATAGAGGCATCTAATTTGTCATCTCCTGAGATTTCTGGTCATGTAATCTGACATCCTTAGGTGTCAAGATGAGTAACTGCAGTCGTCAATGTTTGACAACTTATTGTCTAATGTGATGGTGCTATTAGGGAGAGTTGTGCCCCGTAGAAATTTCATAAGAAAGAAGTTCAACAAACAAGAGGAGGCCAAACAGGGATAATAAGTTCAGCATATTTAAATTTAAATCAAAGTTATTTCTATGCAAACACAATATATATGTGTTTGCCATGTAAAAGTGTGTTTAAAAGTCCACCATTTTGTATAAATATTACAACATATTTTGCCTGCACTGGAGTTTTACATAGTAATTAGTGGGATATTGGTAAAACCACAATAAACAATCCTTAAAACTTGCAGAATCCATCCATGTTTTGAACCAAGACAGTTATCGAGTATTGATCCACATCTTGTAATTACACAAACATTGCAAAATAAAAAACACCAATATTATGATATTCAGCCATTTTTAAAGAAATTCAGCTGAGCATGCTCACTCAGACTAGTAGTCTTCCCCTTGAATGATAAAATTGTGGTAAACTTTTCAGGCTACGTGGTTGGTTTTGTTTTGATTTTCTTCTGTATTTATGTGAGAACTCACAAGCAAGTAGAAAACGTATCCTTACCTCGAGTAAAACAGTACCAGGAATATGCAATAAACTGATTATTTCTAGATCCCCTATCATATGCCAGAAAACTTGGAAGGCTTGTTTTATTTTATTGAAACTAAAAGAGGATGTATTTGGTAAGTACTGTATTAGGTTTTTATTTTATGGTGGTGCTTCGTGCCCCACTGCCTCCCTTGTAAAGTGTCATGACTTTGCCTGAAAAATACTGAACTTTTCCTTTAGGTTTAATTGCTGCAGTGCCTCATCCAGATGTGTCAAACCTGCTGTTGCTTTGTGTAGTTGTCAGTGGTGTTTAGTATATTCATGTCCAGGTTCAGTGTGGCCTCCTTTTACATTTGGGCTTCAGTGCATTTAGGATTCAGTTATTGTTACAAATGATGAGTAGTTTACTGCCTGTTAAAACTGTTAAGTGTCACCCTTAAAAATTGTTCTTCTGTAAGTTTTTCAATAAAGATCTTTAAATTATTTTGTGCAAATTTAAAATCATAAATAAAATGTTTTAGTAACTCTACGATGGTTCCATTACAGTGTCTAACAGCTATTGTTTTGTTCAGCATATGCACAATAATATGGATTTCTGTGGCAATGGAAGGTTTTTAAAGAAAACTCTTCTATTTATGTAAACAACCAGTGCCCTTGGTCTTTCAAGAAGGACTGGCATTTAATACATCATTATTTGTAATAAAGGACACCATTGGCAATTGGTACAATCACAATGGGCAAGGCAAAACATTTATTCCTCCATATTATATTGTATATAAAAATATATTTATTTTAAGTCCAGTGAAATGACACCAGGCTTAATTATTGTACAGTATTACTGTTTGTTTTGTAGTTTCATTGTTAAGCTACCTGTGCTTAAAATTTATATCTCTCCATACATCTATCCATCTCTCAATTTACTGAACCCATTAATGGCAGTTTTATGGTATACTGTATTTATGTATGTTTATGACGAGTGAAATAACTGCATGGTTAATTAGAGCATAGACATTAAATGTTTTACGGAGAGGAAAAATGTGAAGCTTCTTGAAAAAAAAAAATGGTAAGAGACACAAAGTATTGACTGTGAGGCATGTGCTCCTGGAGGCCCATTTTCTTTTGCAGATGCACACTGGCTCAGCCCTTCACTAACCCCATTAAAAGTTCAACTGTTTGTTTTTTTTATGTCCACTTTACCAAATTCAGTTTATCCATCCACTTATCCACCTCTTCATCTACCAAACTTGTTTCGTCATGTCATTCCCTAACCTGCTGAAATCAGACTGGGGTCACACAAGGTAGAGATGGACCCTATCCCAGGAAGCATTGGATGCATGGTAGAAAGAAACCCAGGACAAGGCACCAGTCCATCACACGATGAACACACACACCCCAGACCCACACTTGAGCCAATTTAGCATTGCAAATTCACCTGTATGTCTTTGGACAGTGGGAGGAAAGACACGGGGAGAACATGCAAACGTCACGCAGAGATGACACGGCAAAAAAATTCCAATTTCCTTACTGTGATGCAGCAGCAATACCACCGCACCACCATGCTGCCCTATTTACCAAACTTACTAAGGGCCGATTTATACTTCACGTTCAGAACGCGTACACGCCCGCATCATGGCTGCCACGTGTTCCCAGCGTTCCTTTCACGCATCCTCTGAGCAGGTTCTCAAAAATTGACGCGTCGCGTGCGCGAGTTGCAGTACCAGCAAAAAGTCGGGGGGCGCAGTGTGCTAAAAGTCGGAATGTGACGTCAGAGTCTCTGTTTACTATCTACATGTGACAGAAAGCCTCTATGGAGACCCTTCGGGGATCGATGTGCGCGCTTTGCTATTTGATGAATGGTTCAAACTGGTGAAGCAAAATGCCGACATGCAGATGCATTCGTGGTGCTTTTATATTCAAGCGTTGCATATTCCCGATCGTAATGACACGATACATTTTAAAAGCCACACATTAACATCTTTTGTGCCGTCTATTTTTTATTTTTTTACTTTACCTGCTGTCAGGTCCAAGAAGCTCGTAGCGATTAAAACTGGGATGATGTTTATGATGGTCTGCTTTAATAATAAAGTAAACTACGAGGTTAAAGTGAACATTTCGAGATTAAAGCCAAAATTTCTACTTTAATCATAAAATACACGTTTTCACCGTGTCTTTTATTTTTTTCGCAGTGGCTCAAATACAGCGCTATACATTATGTTGCCAATGTGAAGTTGCAAAAAATAGACGGCACAAAAGATGGTATGTGTGGCTTTTAAAATGTATTGTGTCATTACGATCGGGAATATGTGACGCTTGAATATAAAAGCACCACAAATGCATCTGTATGTTGGCATTTTGCTTCACCACATCGAAGCATCCATCCCGTAGGATCGGCATAAAGGCTTTCTGTCACATGTAGATAGTTCCCGAACGTAATGACACGATACATTTTAAAAGTCTCACATACTATCTTTTGTGTCGTCTTTTTTATTTTTTTATTTTTGCAACTTAACAACAGCAACATAATGTATAGCGTTATATTTGAACCACTGAGAAAAAAATAAAGGACACGGTGAAAACGTGTATTTTGTGATTAAAGTGGAAATTTCGGCTTTAATCTCGAAATGTCCACTTTAACCTCGTAGTTTACTTTATCATTAAAGCAGACCGTCGTAAACGTCATCCCAGTTTTTAATCGCTACGAGCTTCTTGGACCTGACAGCAGCAGAAAGCAGCAATAGATCGCCAAACAGAACAAATTAAATGTATGATATTCCAACTCTCTGCACATTTATAATCTTTAGATTTACACTTGATATCACTTTCATGATGAAATGCATTAAATTGTGTATGTTACATTTTACATATAATTTCGTTTAAATAATGAATACTGTTAATAAATACACACATGGGGGAATAATTACACACATGTGGGTGTCACGGTGGTGGAGCGATAGCATTGCTGTCTCACAGGGAGTTATGTTGCTGGTATTTCCTGCTTGTATTCCACACTGTGCTCCGGTTTCCTTCCAAAGATATGCAGATTTGGGGATTTGGTGCCGCTAAAATGATGCTAGTGTATGAGTGTGCTTGTATTCACCTTGCGATGAGCTGAGGCCTCGTCAGCGGACTGTTTCTCACTCGTGCCCAATGCTTGCTGGAAAGGACACATCCCTGGATTTATGGATTTAATCAATAAACATCCTTGTCATTGGAATTTAATAGGTGTTCTAGGCAATTCACAACACAGAGAAGCTGAACATGTTCTCACCGTGATAATATCTCGCACTGCCACCTGGTGGATTCCTCCAGATTTACGTAAAGTACGCGCGCAAGTATGAACACTACAATGCTTGCGTAGCAGGAACGTCCGCTGCAGCATGCGTCGCATCGCGTGAAGTATAACTCCGGCCTAATAGATTTTATGTTATTTCACTTTTATGTAGTGAGGTACAGTGTTTAAATTGTACTTTATACATATATAGAAACATCTAACCAGCTATTTTGTAAACCAACTGGTGAGACCTGCAGCCTCAGAGAGCTCAGGAACATTAAACACAAAGCAGAAACAGGACCCAGAGGGAACCAGGGCATCATAAAATTACACTTACTAAGGAGACCCTCATACATAAAGCCACACTCAATGAGAAGACCCTCATACATAAAGTCACGCTCATTCAGGGGACCCTTGTAAATATAGTACACACTCTCAGGGGACCTTCTTACATAAAGCTACACTCACTCTTGAAACCTTCATACATAAAACTACACTCACTCTTGGGACCCTCATACATAAAGTCACACTCACTTAGGAGACCCTCTTAAACAAAGCCACACTCACTCAAGGGACCCTCATACACAAAGCCACACTTACTCAGGGGACCCTGTACATAAACTCACACTCACTCAGGGGACCCTTGTACATAAAGTCACACTCAATCAGGGGCCGTCTTCAATAAAGGAACACTCACTCAGGAGACCCTCGTACACAAAGCCACACTCGGTCAGGGGACCCTTAGACATCAAGCCAAACTCAGAGAATACCAATTTATCTACAAATGTGGGCAGCTTACTTAGCATTAATGGAATGTAACAAAGTGCTAGGGATACGAGAACACGGGGATCATCCACTGGAACATATGGCTTGATGTGTAAGTAATACATTTACTTTAGAGTCACTTTAAACAAAATTGCAGACTACGTAAGGCTGAAAGTAGAACATGAAAATAGAGTGTGTGTTACTGAACGAAAGAGGCACCATTTCTCTATCATCAACTTATTCCAAAAGGATGTCCACCAACAGAAATCAAGCTTTGCAACGTCTCCTAATCAGAAGTGGATGTGTGTCGAGTTCCTTATTTGAGTATGTTTAATTTTTTAAAGCATTTCTACCATGTCTGATTTATTCACAATCTATATTTCATTCATACTGCTAAGTGACAATCGATAAATAAATCTGTATATTAGAAAGAAAGGAAGAATCAAAATATTTTAAAAGCCAAAAAATAGGCCAGAAAATCAATTGGTAAACAACTTTGGGATTCCATAAACAGCTTCATATTTAAACAAGATAAAAATTAGACAAGAAAAATAAAAAGGAAAGCCTTACCAGTTTCACGATATCATATAGAAAAAAACTGCTTTAATAACTATAATTAAGAGAACTTTAATGAGGCAATTATAAGCAGATGATGAAACATGTTTGATGAGATCAAAAAAATAGCACTGGGAATGAGGAGAAAAGAAAGAAATATAATTTAAAGAAAAATCCAAATGGACCCAAATCATAGAGCACTGAGGCTAATTAAAGACCAGTGGGTTGATACCCTAAGTACAAATGGATCAGGTGAATCAATTAATATATACAGTTTATATATAATTCAAATGTTGTCAAATTTGCCATATAGAATGCATAAAACATGAAAACAAATTAAAAAAATATTTTTTATGTTGGAAAAAAAAATCTAATGTTGGATGATATGCTGTGAGAGGATCGTAAAGGCTCGATAGTGAGAACCTCTGCTCCATAGATCCCGTGTTCTGGGTTTGAATCCCATGCCTGTTCTTTGTCCATGTGGCATTTGTATGGTGTCCCTGTGTCATCCCCATAGACACAGACCTCAGGTTAATTGCCAGTTGTAAATTGGGCCTGTGTAGGTGCAGATTTGTGCAGGATTAGGCCCTGCAATGAACTGATGCCCTATCCAAGGGCTGCTTCCTGCCTTGCACTTGATGTCTTAGCCATCTATGTCATAATTCAGGCTGAGGGGTACAGGGATACTAGGTGTTTGTGGTGGAAGTTTGGTGTTTCTGGAGCAAATATAGGGCCAACCCTAACCCCAAAAGTGATTTTATGACACAAGTGACCCGAGGATGGATGATAAAGCCATCTCACAGCCAGAGCTTCAGGAAGTGCTGAGATTTGATGACCAGTGGCAAGCATTTGACTAGCCAGAATTAAGTAATGCCAGGGTTTGGACAGGTTAACAGGAAGTGTGATGTGGAGTGTTTTTTGAAATACTCTGATGGAAAAACGAAATAGCCATTCCACATTTTATATTGGGTGACCCTCCTGTTCAAAGAAGGCCCAGAGAGGCTCCACATTTGCATTTCCTTTCCTTTCTATTTGTACTTTTGTTTCTTAATCTCTCTCTGTGTATGCACATCTGTGTGCTTTAATTTGTCATCTTGTTAATTATATTTGACCTCCTTTGCATAATTTATGTGGCTCAAGAGAGTTATCCAACAATCTCATAGGTGAAACTTGAGGCAAGACAGTAGATTTATGGTCAAAAGGAGCAAATGTGTCTACACTGTAAATCAAATTGGTCTGAGTCCAGAATAAGAAATAGCAGTAGCTGCTCTGAAGGATTTAGCACATTGCCAGTGTGATAGCCATAATGGATGGACTAGCACCAAAACTGGTATGAAGGGTAGTCCCTTACTTAAGTGGGAGGTCTTTATGGATGGACAGCACAAATGGGTCCTATTCCCTTTCTCAGAATGGTAGCGGGTCTAACAGATTGACGGGGGAAAGCTGATTGCCAGAAACAGTCATTTCCCCAGTACAGTAAGGGGCAGTGCTCCTCTTTTTTGGCACCAGTTTGGACACCCTTAGGGCTGCATGGTATGTGTAGTTTGAGAATGCCACTCATAATAAATTTGCAGATGATACCAAGCTAGGTGGATTGGCAGATAATCTGTTGAGTCAAGTTATTGCATGTATGTAAGTGGATATGATAACCAATGGAAGGTCTGAAACTTGAAAGTACCCCTTACGAGAAGGATCAGGGAGTTGTAGTGGACTCATCAAAATCTGCATCTAGACAGTGGTCAGAAACCATTAAGAAGGCAAATAGAATGTTAGGTTATATAGCACGATGTGTGGAGTACAAGTCCAAAGAGGTTATGCTCAAGTTTTATAATGCACTGGTGAGGCATCATCTGGAGTACTGTGTGCAGTTTTGGTCTCCAGGCCACAAAAACGAAATAGCAGTGCTAGAAAAGGTTCTCAGCAGAACAAATAGGCTGATTCCTGGTCTATAGGGGATGAGTTCTGTGGAACAATTAAAGGAGCCTTTTCCATTTAAACAAACAGAGATTAAGAGGTGACATGACTGAAGTATTTAAAAGAATGAAAGGAATTAGTCAAGTGGATCGAGACTGTTATTTTAAAATGAGTTCGTCAAGAACATGGGGATACAGTTGGAAATGTGCTAAAGGTAAATTCCGCACAAGCAAAAGGAAGTTTTTCTTCATACAGACAACCACAGACACATGAAATAAGAAATGTGGTAGACAGATTGACTTTAGGGACATTCACAATTTGACTTGTTGTTGTTTTGGTGGAATTAGGTGGATTAGATTGGTAGTACATGAGAGTATACAGAGGATGAGGATGGCAAAGAAGAAGTTGGATAGTCAGAGAGATGCAGAAAGTAGACAAGAGTAAAAGGAGATAAGGCGCAAGGTGAAGAGAGAAGTGGTGAAGGCTAAAGAAAAAGCGTATGATGAGTTGTATGAGAGGTTGGACACTAATGAGGGAAGAAGAGCCTGTATCGATTGGCTAGACAGAGGGACTGATCTGGGAAAGATGTGCAGCAGGTTAGGGTAATAAATAATAAATAAATAAAGGATAAAGATAGAAATGTACTCACACGCGAGGAGAGTGTGTTGAACAGATAGAAAGTGTACTTTGAAAGGCTTATGAATGAAGAGAACGAGAGAGAGAGAAGAGGTTGGATGACGTGGAGATGTTAAATCAGTGCAGCGGATTAGCAAGGAGGAAGTAAGGACAGCTATGAAGAGGATGAAAAATGGAAAAGCCGTTGGTCCAGATGACATACCTGTGGAAGCAAGGAGGTGTTTAGGAGAGATGGCAGTGGAGTTTTTAACCAGATTGTTTAATGGAATCTTGGAAAGTGAAAGGATGCCTGATGAGTGGAGAAGGAGTGTAGTGGTGCCAATATTTAAGAATAAGGGGGATGTGCAGGATTGTAATAACTACAGGGGAATAAAATTGATGAGCCACAGCAGGAAGTCATGGGAAAGAGTAGTAGAAGCTACTGTAGGTTAAGAAGTGAGGTGATGATTAGTGAGCAGCAGTATGGTTTATTGCCAAGAAAGAGCACCACAGATGCGATGTTTGCTCTGAGGGTGTTGATGGAGAAGTATAGAGAAGGCCAGAAGGAGTTGCATTGCGTCTTTGTGGACCTGGAGAAAGCATATGACAGGGTGCCTCGAGAGGAGCTGTGGTATTTTATGAGGAAGTCAGGAGTGGCAGAGAAGTATGTAAGAGTTGTACAGGATATGTACAAGGGAAGTGTGACTGTGGTGAGGTCTGCGGTAGGAGCGACAGATGCATTCAAGATGGAGATGGGATTACATCAGGGATCAGCTCTGAGCCCTTTCTTATTTGCAATGGTGATGGACAGGTTGACAGACGAGATTAGACAGGAGTCCCGTGGACTATGATGTTTTCTGATGACATTGTGATCTGTAGCAATAGTAGTGAGCAGGTTGAGGACACCCTGGAGAGGTGGAGATATGCTCTTAAGAGGAGAGGAATTAAGGTCAGTAGGAACAAGACAGAAAACATGTGTGTAAATTAGAGGGAGGACAGTGGAATGGTGAGGATGTAAGGAGTAGAGTTGGTGAAGAAGGATGAGTTTACATACTTGGGATTAAAAAAGTACAGAGTAATGGGGATTGTGGAAGAAAGGTGAAAAAGAGAGTGCATGCAGGGTGGAATGGGTGGAGAAGAGTGTCAGGGGTAATTTGTGACAGACGGGTATCAGCAAGAGTGAAAGGGAAGGTCTACAGGATGGTAGTGAGACCGGCTATGTTATATGGGTTGGAGATGGTGGCACTGACCAGAAAGCAAGAGACAGAGCTAGAGGCGGCAGAATTAAAGATGCTAAGATTTGCATTGGGGGTGACAAGGATGGATAGGATTAGAAATGAGTACATTAGAGGGTCAGCTCAAGTTGGATGGTTAGGAGACAAAGTCAGAGAGTCGAGGTTGCATTGGTTTGGACATGTGCAGAGGAGAGATGCTGAGTATATTGGGATAAGGATTCTAAGGATAGAGCTGCCAGGGAAGAGGAAAAGAGAAAGGCCTAAGAGAAGGTTTATGGATGTGGTGAGAGAGGACATGCATGTGATGCGTGTAACAGATCAAGATTCAGAGGACAGAAAGATATGGAAGAAAATGATCTGCTGTGGCAACCCCTAACAGGAGAAGCCGCAAGAAAAAGAAGAAGATTGGTAAGATTTGTTGGAGAGAATGGCCTGTTCTTGTCGAACATTTTCGAATATTCTAATGTTCTAACTGAATCTACTGCATATGATATCATTTCAAAATCTATTCTGGTAATTTATTTAAGAAATACACCCACTTGGCAGTAATGCATAAGTTTGTAAGTTTAATGTTTACTCATTCAAAGCAAGAATGCTCATCTAATTTGAGCATTGCTCCATCACCCATAATCCACCTGTCCATTCATTTACCAAAATTACTTCATTCAAGTTTAGGAGTCCATCAAGGCAGACAGGTGCAATGGCTGGCACTCACGCATTCATCTGCAGTCTTTATATCTTTGGAATATGGTAGGAAAATTGTAAGCAACAGATTAAAGCCAATGAAATATACACATAGTGAGCAGGGTTCAAATCCATGCTCTTAGAAGTATCAGGCAGCAGTGCTATTTGTTCAACATGTGCTTAGTGTAATAAAAAATACAACTGTAATAAATTTCCTAGAATATAATATTACTTAATTACCCAATAGAATTACTAATTCTAATACTAATTTTATTTTGCTTTCAAAAGTGTTACTAACTCTAAATAGTTGGAAATGAGAAAATGATTGCAATTGTTTTTTTTTATTAATATAAAATATTGTTAAATATGCTAATTAAACTGCTTATAGTTTTGATATAAATGTTTTATATCATTCTTGCAAATTGTTAATATGAAACTATTGTGATCCTAAAATTAGATGAAGAGGGTTATGTAAGCATTTGGATGGGTGGATATAAGTACATATTCTTTTTTACTTTATTTATTAATTTCCCAATTTAGTGCCAACAACCTATTCTGGAACATCAGGCACAAGGGATAAACCGACCCTGGATGACAGGGTGTCAGTCCATCCAAGGCAGGCTCATGTTAATTTCAGCATAATCGACATGTATTTGGATGGTGGGAGGAACACATGAAAAACGCATGAAAACACAGGTAGAACATGTTCCTCTGATTGGATAGTGAACAGGCCAATAATCAAGAGGAGTAAGATGGTGTTTGTTATCTGTCTGCAAGATCATATTCACAAGGCAACACTGACTGTTACAAGATTACTGGGTGAAGCAGTTCAGTTCCTCAGTTAGTATATGCAGTACAACGGAAGGCTTTAAATGCAGTTTATGACATTACACTCTTAAATGCGGTATAGGACAATAAAAAAGTCACAACATATTTCAAAGTATGTAGACATGCCTGTATGAATAATAGTGGGTAAGTTGAGATGTGGGCATTACAATCTTTTCTTTCCTTCCTTATAGTTGATGTCAGTGGGATAACTTCTCCAGCAACCCGGCACGTGGATTAAGCAAGTTAAGTATACAGTATGTGTGGATGATCTTTAGAGACGCTGTTTTTGTGTAGTCAAAATAAGTGTCTATCTGACCTTCCTTTCAATGTAAAATTTTAAAAGATTCCAGTATTGTTACTGAATACTGCAAGCAATGAAATTAATAAATGTAAAATTACTGCAGCTTATCATTAAACATTTATCAAAGGATATCATGTTTATTTACTTTTAATCATTGTAGAACAGCTTTATGCTTAATTTCAGTAGAGATATTCTGTATAGATAAATAGACAGGAAAGGCACAGTAGGATAGAGTGACATATAAGTACAGAAAGGCACTATATAACAGATAGATAGATATAGATCCAAAAGATAAAATTACAATGTGATAGGAGTATACACATACAACATTAACAGCAGTCAGATATGCATAAAACTGTATAATGTAAGCTTCAATTTATACAGTAAAATTAAGTATTACATTTCTTATTACCATTGCCTATTTAAGGTTAATATATTACATGTCAGAAAACCATATATTATGTCATAAAGCGTGCTAAGACAGACTTAAGATAGTAGTCCCTACAGCACTATGGTGGAATTGACAACCTGAAAGAGTTCCACAGGTTGACTGGGCAGACATGCTGAGGGTGTAAGAAAATGGCAGTATCCTTCTTTCTGCTACTGCCTCCAAAAAGTTTAGGGTGGTCCCCAGAGGAAGCCAACTTTAGTGAGTAACTTGTTCAAGCTGTTATTGTGATAGTGCCCAATTAAACTACTTTATGTTTAGATAGATAGATAGATAGATATCAATTAAACTACTTTATGTTTAGATAGATAGATAGATAGATAGATAGATAGATAGATAGATAGATAGATAGATAGATAGATAGATAGATAGATAGATAGATAGATAGATAGATGAAACAATACAGAAGTTCAAGAAAAATACAAATATCATAATATACCACAATCTTCCCCCAAACACACACAAGAATTTCTGCCTTGGACAATAACAGAGTAGCTGCCATCTGATAACAAGTTTTGCAGGTTTGAAGTAAGAATTAGTTGACTATGCCCAGTTGTGCCAAAAGTTTCCATTTAAATGCATTAACATCTGGAATGTGAAGGTCCAGTATGTTATGTCCACAGTCAGAACATGCTGATAGAAATCTGTTCCTTCCAGAGTTCCCCTGGTCGAAGTCTCCAACATTCTAGGGTCAGAATGATTCATCATTAGTGTGTTGGTAACACAGTGACTGATTTCTGTAGCTGAGTTAATAACCATTAACAAGAATGATGTAACTTATCTCCCTAGGCAGTAATGTGAACAAATTCAGTCAGTATTTTAATGTTTGGATTACACATTTTGGTTTTATTTGTAATGTGCTCACTTTTTTTTGTAGTTGAGATGAGCTGACAATAGGGTTTGCAATGGCAGCAGCATATCTTTAATTTAAAAATCAATTTATACCGACAAACCAGATGCCAGGTCACATCTAATCTTAACATTAATAACTGTTAAAGAAACAGTTGTTGTAAAAGACCCGTGTGGTGCCTGGAAGTTGTTTATACGAGTATGTATAGATATTTTCAAAGTTTTGATTCTACTTCTAGTTTAAAGTTTTCATTAATTTATCCATCAATTGTTTGAAATAGCTTTGTCCCGTTCAATCTCTTGGAGAACTGGGGTGTATAGAACCAGGATTGAGGGCAAAGGAGGAACCAAGACAGGACAGGCCATTAATCCGTCTCTTTATTACAGAGCCAGTATCGACATACCAGCTGCACACGTCTTTATAGAGAAAACCTGTACATGGTTTTATACAGAAGTGATGTCTTCCATGTTGACCTAAGAATAGATAAACAGATCTGATAGAGAAATATACTTTAAAAATGTTTAACAGCAGTTGATTTTAGTACTTCTTACTCACAACATTGACTGAGCCATCCATTTTCTACTTAGTTCAGGGGCACAGGAGCTGGCCTGATGTAGCTAGTTATATATATGCACTGTTGTGGTATGTGATACAGTAATGTGGCACACATTTTTCCAAGAGTATTCAGAGTGTGATGTGAAATATCCTGTCAGTGACTTAGTGAACAGCAGCCCTGAAGCACAGAATTGCTGTCTTAATTGTTATTGACGCTGAAAACTTGATAAATTTCTTAAAAAAATACTTGAGGTCAGCAAAACCCATCTGTAGAGACTCCATTAGCATGTAGACATCTATCAATTTTCCAACCCAATGTCCCTTTCACATGCAAAATTGTTCCTAGATTCAGTTTTAGGAATAAACTGGAAATGTCATTTTAGTCTTATTTGTATGTGTTTCTTTCAAGCCTCTCTCAGCACACAAGCAATTTAAAACAGCAGTCTCATGCACCTCTGATTACTGCACGCATTTCCTATAAGCCCAGTCCAAACAGACTCAAGATTGTATTATGACAAACAAATTAGCATTTACATATCAGGAGAGGAAGGCCTACAATGAAGCGATCATACTTTATTTATCAAGTCTGAGGCTGAGAAAAGTGTGTACTGAATAATGGAACAGTCAAAACCACCAATACAGTAGCTGCATATTTTCATGGATTTATGTAGAAAGAATGATATTTTGCTTCTACCGTTATCTAGCCTAACAAAAAAATTGCAATAATACATTTAGAAAGTAATAAAAAAGTTTTTTCTTTCCTCTCAAGCAACAGTATTGTTTCAATAAAGTTGAAATTGACGCTGCTTACCATTTTCATTATGAGGCTAAGCAGCGCCCAGAATGTTGATATCTGGAGTTCCTTTTCTTCACTGTCCCATTACGGCCAATTACTTTGTACATCTACTCTCTGGATGGGACAATCCTTTTTTTTTATTGTAGAAGCCTGATGGGTAGTCAGACCAGCTGGCCAAGGTTCAGTTTGAGGTGGTCTTCCAAAGACTGAAAACCACAAAGCGTTCTTCTTCATTTTGTACAACTTACTTGCCTTGGGTTCTGACGTACATAAGTCAATAAACATATGTAAAGAACTGTTCTACAGATTTTTGACTTCTAGGTTACTTTGGATAAAAGAATCCACTAAATTAATAAAGCTAAACATGTCCAGGAGCCACTAGACTAGGAGGTAGTACTGCATACTGGAGTACGTGACTCCTGAAGTTTGGCATACAAGCAGCAGAAAGCACATAACACTTAAGCTGGGTGTCTTGTGTTTTCATGTTGTTTTTCTCCATTAGTGTGCATTTCCTGTGGTGACATTGGCCTTATCAAAAATAGCTACCAAAGTCACCCAATCCAGATGGCTGTGCGATGTACTGTGATTTACTATGTCCCCTCCTGAACGTGTGCCTGCCTTGCATTTGGAGCTTCGTAGTGTTCTAATTTGGCTAAAGCAGGCTAGAAAATGAGGGGATGAAGGACTTACCTGCAGAATGCTTATTTAGTGAGCATTTCCAAAGCCATTATCAACTTTTCACAAGGTTTACAGCATTATAATTAATGATCACAACAGACAAATCTCTCAAATTTTATATTCTCTGCATTCCTGATATAAACTGGGCTTCTTTAGTGCCCCATCTGGGAACTATGGGAACTCTGCTTACTGCTGTCCCGTTTCACTGTGCTAATGCCATCCTTGTAACAGATATCACCAGATTCCAGAAGGTGCAGATTATAACAATTGAAAAGACATATTAAAGGATAATGTCAAAAAATGTAACAATAAGAATGTTCTTTATTACAGTTTTCAGTCTAGCGTCTCAGCAATAACATTTTGACATGTTTAGGCAGACATATGTGTTGTAGTGGCTAAGATACTGAAAGTTGGATCACTAGCCAGTTTAATTTCCATCGCCAACTATGAAAGTAAAAAATATATGTTAAATCCCTCTTCTGAATCCTTGTTAAAACCTTGCTTAGATTCCTTAGTAGAATTTTGATTATGCTTGAAAGGCAAAAATGTGCACAGAAAAAAATTTCATTCATAAAACCATACTTGTGCCATGTGCCATGTCAAATACCTTCATAAAACTCAAATCAGCCTACAACCATGTGCAAATTTATTCTACGACATTGCCTTTATCACAAAATACTTGCAGTCAATTACATTAGGAAAACCAGCAATCGCTACAAATCGCCTCTTGGTTTTGGCTTGCTCTCCTTGACCGTAAAGATACTGGGTGTATTTGGGTAGCATTTCAGTCCTACCATCCCATATGACAAGGCACAGCTCAGGGATGATTTCAAAATTCCTTGACTGGTCAGCCAGTTCATGCTAAAAAAAACACCCGTAGTAAAATACCTAACGTTTTAAAACCGGTAACAGAACAGGGGGTCAAGTGATTTCTATGTGATGGTCTCTGTAATGTAGGCTCCAATTCCGCACACACCACTAAGAGGACTAATGTACGAACTCTAAATCAGCTTATAGGCCAGTCATCATCATGATCCCTGAAAAATCATTCCTTTTGTAGCTTGCCATTGACAATATCAACCAAAAGAGCTAACACTGCCATTGCAAGATATGTCATACAACACACAGCACACCCTTTTAATAGACAAAATAGGAAGGCTACACAATAAGCCAATTGATATTACGCATATGCATTAGGCGTTATAACCAACATTGAAGACAGCTGCATTGAAAGAACAGTAAATTAACTCATAATTAATTTAACAACATCAGAATATGAGTGGCATGGAGACACAAAATTGTATGTTTGCTTCATTGTCCTGCCACCTGGAGTTGCTAAAATGCTAACACCAAAAAAAGTCTGCGTGGGACTTACACATGGTCAAAATTTCCCATAATGTTAAGCCAATTTTCACCCCAACTTTTTGCTTTATAAATACCAACGTTTGCGTAAGAAATGGTTTACACATGTTTCCGAGACTAAGCATGGTTTATTTATGAGGCCCCCGGAATATTCACTGACCAACCTCAGAAAGAAGGCTCACCCCAGAACAAAAACAAAACTATGTTCTTAAAATTTAAAGAATGTGTTTAATAAGCAAAATAAGAACAAAACATGCAAATTAAGGCAAAAGGGTAAAAATGAGGAAAAAAGTTTAACATCCACTAAATCCACTATTGAGTAGTCAGAATACAAAAAAAGAAGCAATAAATTCACAAAAAACTGTACAATGAATGCAGTGGATCTTCTCTCCAGAAACACACTATGGGACCCTTTCTTCAACCTCAATATAAAGGCTGAGGGTGGTCCCAAAGTAGCGATGTCATGGTGGCCCCACTTCTTGGAGGTTCAACCCATAACACAAAAGGAGTTTTTTTAAACAATCTAATATCCAGTTAATAAATAATGAACATAACAATATTAACATAAAATACATAAAAACAAAAAAAAAGAGAAAATTCAAAAGTAACAGTAGAACAGTAAATAAATATAAGCTTGGGAACTGTTGGAGCTTAAAATGCACCGGACATTCTCACCTTGAAAAAAGGCTCTAGGAGTCGAAGGATAGACAAACAGAGTAATTAGTTTTATTGCAATAAACAATAACATGGACTCAACCCAATTAAGGCAAATTGAGTTCAGCCCTGAACAAGCCAAAAGTTACAGTTTATATAATCATTTCTTATCATTTTCACCTTGCTTGAAACAGCTCATTTGCTGTTTATTCTGACTTCCCACTTCAGCTGGCCTCTTCCAGGACCTTTCTGTAGCCACCAATATTTCTTGTAACTTGTCACTTATCATTCCTTGCTTCCCTTATTTCTTAAACGGCCCTCAACCGGCAGGTGTTCCCCCTTCTCTGACCTTGGGCTGCCTCCATTCATCATTCTCCCCCTTCTCTGTCTTTTTGGATTGTTAAATATTGGTGGTTTCGCTCCGAGCTCAATTAAAAAGGAAATATGGCATATGCCTTTATTTAACTATTTACTTGGCATACCTGATTTGTGTAAAAAGTTCACCTTAAGTTTTAATGTTTATAAAAGTTCATACTAAGTTTATATCTACTTGTGCCCATACATGACTTTTTATTTTCCACAGAACAAACCCTGGCTGTAACATAATTGTAATATGTAAAGATCAGGATCACTCCGGTATGCACCAATAAGTCCACACAAGTTTAATCCCATGGAACACTAATACATTTGTTTTAACGTTCACAGAGATTTTTCTATATCTCTTTACAAAAAAGAGTTTTGTTTTGCTTGACAACCCCTCCATCGTAACTGAATTGACACTGAAATCACTGGCACATTGTGTACCATGGAGTTAGCTCTTCACGTTGGGCAGACGGTGGTAGCCTGACATAGGTAGGTCTGGAGGACAAGGTGGCTGTGGCCTTGCAAGTTCATAGAGTAGCAAGGATAACCTATAAAAGGATGAACGGAATGATCAGAAGCTTTCCTTACTCCTTTTCCCTGCATAACTATGTTATGTTTCATCCAGGGTTTGTTCCCTGGCTTATGTCTCCTTTGGTTATTTCTGTTATTTTTGAATTATAAATTTTTACATGTGTTTGTTTTCATGTAGTTAGTCTTAATATTGTTATATTTATTTTTTTTATCATTTATGTATTGTGCATTAAAGCTGTTTGGCCATGTTCCTTGTTATCTGTAGGTAGAATCCCAAGAGGCAAATTAACATTATATCACTGCTAAGAGACCACCCTCAGCTTGTATATTTCACAGGGAGGAGTAAGTCCCTCAGAGGTTCATTAAGGGTTGCTGGAGTAATCAAGATTCATTAATAGTTGTTTATTTAAGGATTTTTCGGGTTTTTTCTGGCCATTGAGGATTTTTATTCTGTTTTTGGATTCTGATTTTTGGATTACTGATTGGTCTACTTATTCTTCAGTCTTTTTTGGACAAACCCCTTTGGCCTTATTGTTTCCTTTGCTTTGAGATTTTTGTTACTCTTGTTTTTTTTTAATAATTCTTTGAATTTTAAAAACATTGTTTTTCCTTTGTTTTTTTAAGCCAGAGGTTTATGGTTTCCCTCTCTCTTCATGTTTTTGCATCTTTGTGAATGTAAAGTATTTTGAACTTTTAAAAGCCTGTGCTTGTAATTATTTATTTTCTTTTTTTTTATTTTCCATTTTCTCTATGGTTGTTGAGTACAAGTTTTACAAGGTTTTGAACCCTGAAAAATTAATTTCACATTGGTTTTATAACATTTGCAATTGTTAAAAAGCTGAAATTTTAATGTATCATCATGATGTCATTTTGTATATTTATTGAGTGCCAGGTTTTTGTTTAGTTGGAGTGGGTCATTGCCATGGTGATCTGTCTCAACAGCCCCATGGAAAGCATGACATTGACATCATCTGGAATAAAGTTCAGTTCAAAGGTTTGCAGATCATCTGATATTAGGATGCCATATATGATTTCACTTAGCCATATTCTCTTCCGGACTCTCAGTGGTTTTTGGCCAAAATAGATTTTTAATCATAGGTTGCCTGTCTTTTGGTATTGGCCTCTTCCTACTTTTTGACCTTTTCTTCTGATTTAACCTTCAAATATTTCACTACCTCACCTTAAGTGAGTACAAAATATTGAATCATAAAACATGGGATCTTGAGATAAATCAAATCATTGCTAAAGCTGAATCAGAACAATGAACTAAGGGGGAGCGATTGAATGAACTATGTTTGGGACTTTACAGAAACCTGC